>NC_139346.1:179098916-179253916 GCF_055883805.1 Amblyomma maculatum | reverse complement strand
TTTCGGATCATTGAGTTTTTGCATGCTGATGCATTTATTTCTCTAGATATCCGTCAGCGCAACAGATCGGTCGCATGGCATGTTACACTTATGGGCAAAAATTGAGGCAGATTGGCTTTTGGTGGCTGCGGTCTCTGTGATTGAGGTAGCTTGCTGGAAGAGCGTAATTTCAGGATGGTGATGAGTAACAAAAGACATGGAGAGATAGCTTAGAATCAGAATAAATAATCGGCGCTTATAAAGTTTCAGAAACATAATTATGATTCCAGTAGTAGCCTGGATCGGAAGAATATATTCCACATCAGAACCCCACATGAGAACAGGACGCACACAGGGTGTTTGAAAGCGTTCAGTGATGACAGCATACGGGTACGTTTGGAATCCTGCCCTTGTAAATATGAGTTCGATCCAGTCGAGTTGCGCCCGCATAATATTGCCCACAAGAAAAACGCCGAAGTTCCTGAGCCGCAGTCATTTTGAAATATCTGTCCGGAAACTCGTTTAATTACCGAACCCGCATCAACGTCCCGACTCTCATCTCGCTGTTGTACTTTATTTACCTTCCTCCACAACGACGCGAAGCCAGCACCTTTCGTGGAAGTGGAATGAATGGCCTTCTCAGTATGTCTGTAAAAAGCAGAGGGGGCCCTTGAGTGGGAACTGAGAGGTACCGTTTGTCAGACGTGGTCGATTGAACTTTCCGTTATTGAGCACGGCACAATAAAGGACGTATTATGGGTGTCATGTACTGCTTCAAATGAGATTTTCATCGTGATAATCAGTCGGATTACACCCAAAGCAGGGTTCAGCCCTCTCCCATATTTCTTCATTTAACCATTTTCTCTGCTAGCTGCATCCACTTGACCCCGTTAAACTTCTTAACTGCATCGGCCCCCCTGACTTCCTTCCGTCCCTTGTTACGCATGCATTCCCTAGGATCCCAGTTTTCTGCCCTTAACGACCAGCGGTTAACCTCCCTTAGAGTCATATGTCCTGCCTATGTCCATTTCTTCTTGATTTTGACTAGAATGCCATTAACTAGAGTTTGGCCCCTGACCTACTCTCCATGCTTCCTGTCTCTCGAAGGGGACCGTATCATTTTTCTTTCTACAGCTCCCTGCCATGTTCTCAGTTTAAGTAGAACCATTTTTCCTTTACCCTGCACGTTACCGCTCCATGGGTGAGAACGGGTCTCAAACGAAATAAGTGATATCGAATAACTAATTTTATATAAAGACGTGAAATTGGGCAGTGCACTTCCATAGAAAGAGACCTGAGCACAACTTTCGAGGATATGATGCACTCGTTTCCTTTATTGGTCGAGCCTGTCTTGAGGCAACGTGCGCGAACATTAGCGCAAAGCAGCGAGATTTTATGGTATTCATATGAGGCCATGAAACGTATCGTCACGAGGGATAAACAGGCGCGTGAAGAAGGGATGAGGAATGGAAATAATATTTTTGTCTTTGTACACGGCTCTGCACGCTTTTGAAGTCTGTATAGTACTTCCAACGGGAAATTGATTGACGTGAACATGATTTCGGTTCTTGGATTCTTGAGGCGGCCTGGGAAATGAATTGGAAGTTTTCAGATCTAAGAGATTCATTATCTGATTTTATTGGCTTCATGACATGCCATTCACACGTTTTCTTCAATATCTGAGTACTCTATAAGATATCTATGCATTCCCCTATTAGAACAAATATGAAAGAAAATATTCTGCGCATGATATTGCATCTGAAATATATTGACAGCAAAATGTGGTAGTCTAAATTTGTTTTGAACTGGCATGCACTGTCATTCAGACTTTAAAATTGAGAAGCTAGCGTCACGCTTTTGAATTTGTTGCTTAGAGCAATCCTGAAACATTTGACTTCAACGTGCCTTAATAATTCCTAAACGTCATGCGAACCTGAAGACCATCAGGGATATGGAAGATTTCACATGTTGTTCGCGGTCTCAGTTAGCGTATTTCGCAAACCTTCGGCTCCAAAATATAGGCACGATATCCAAAGACTAATCAGACATCCACAAAGACCACTACCGCAAGAGAAATTTGATGGGAGAACAAAACGGTGCACAGCGTTGCAAGAGGATGTCAGCACGTGAACCTTTATTTAGCCCTTAATGCGACCCGAAGGACTCCTAGAGGCCTTCCAACCGTTATTTCTTCCGCCACCGTAGCTTTTCAACTCCGATGCCAACAACGCTTGTCTGCAGTGCTGTAATGGCAATTTTGCAACATAATATATGCTATCCGCCTTCTTAACCAAGAAAATATGGTACCACCGAAAACCGGCTGTTAGAGATAATCGGCGACAGCAAGAATCGAATTCACTTCTTGGAAGACGTATGACGCGCGAAACTGGCGCGCTACCGATAAACGATTGAGTGATTGATCAGTGGACAAGTATAGCTACCTTCAGACAGACCTCTCTAAAGCTACAAGGCTACGCATAACAGCGAACCCAGGCTCTACTTACGTTTGTGTTTTAGCGGGCCGGGAATTCCTCGAGTAGCCAGGGGTGCATTCGCATTATGCACGTGCCAGTGAATCTTGTCTCTCTGTAGACAGATGGGGCCTTGCCTTCTTCAATACCACCACTACTCTCAGTTCTCGTAGCAGATATGAAAATTTTTCTCGAGTTCAGCAGGTCCCCACTGAGTGCGATAAACTCAAGTAAGGGTCTTAGCGTGAGGCATTGGATTGTTTACAACAGGTAGCCGAACGTGCATGTAGTCTTGAAATAAGTAGAATACTTGGTGATAGTGTGGCGTGATGGAAAAAGAATCTATTGACATTTAACCCACAACGAACCGAAGGTTTGCAAATTGGTTCATAAACAGTCGCTCCTACCGCATATGCACCTGAGGGAATCACTGTGGATTGAAAAACAAAAAACAAAAAAACATCGAGATGTGCCTCGTCAAGCCAGCCATTGTCGCTCTAATCCGACGAAACGATTTTAACGGTTTCTAATACCCGGCAAATCGAACAGTCAATCAAACGACTCCGAATGCCCTTTAAGTGACCCTGAACGAAGTTGACCAATTCATCTCCTTTAAGTAGCAATAAACTCGTTTTGATAGGTATCACGTGGCCAACAGGCAACGACTGAAGTAGCCACACTGGGTGTTAAGCCATGTGAAGGAAGCATATTGCTTTCATTTCTTGTAGGTATATAAAATGCCGCACTGTCAATAATTGCCGATGTCTCAAAAAAGTATAGGGGAACTTAAGATTCGCTTTTAAGATTATGACGTGACAGCGTAGGCTGCTACGCGATATTTAAGGCCCCGCTTTAACCAAGCCGTATGAACGTGCCTGCGTTGCCTAGGGGACATGGGAATGCAAGTGCTTTGACAGGCTGATTACAATACCACCCACTCATATGAAAGGAGGACCCGGTTTGGCAGCTCTTGCCACACGCAGCGTGCAGGGAATCCAACGTCTAATCAGCGCGCAGTCATGTCGACTATCGTTTAGCACCTGCCAGCGCAATGGTCATAATTTTTCGCTCACAGCGCTGATGCCGACGCCAACCGCCGATGCTGGATTTGTCAGTGAACGGGGCTTTTAACGTGGTCGCATTCAAAATGCTCTGGTCTGTTATTACGCCCCTCCCCCTCTCTCACACACACACACACAAATACAATACAGCGCCCCAACCTCGGCGACGCTTCAGGCTCTCACATTTCGTCACAATACTTCTTCGTGGAGAACCACAGAACGTACTGTTTCAGCTCCAAACTGAATGGCATACCCATGAACGCCGTGATGTATTTGAAGGCATGCAAGGCGCACAGTGTAGCCATCTGCGTGCGCGGAGGTTTTGCAGGAAACTTGAAATTCAGGTTTCCTGCAATTAAACATTTCATTATTGAGGCAAAAGGGCATAATTGCGGGCATAAGTGGCATGCAGCGCTGGAGACATCTTCTAGAAGGCTTTTATCCTGGAGTAGCCTGGCGACCAATAGCTCGGCAAAAGCACGCTTCGTCCCGCCGATGTGGCGCAGTGGTTACGGCACTCGACTACTGTTCCCAAGGAGGCGAGAATAAATGGCGGGCCTCGGCGGCCGCTTTTCGATGAAGGCGAACAGCAAGGCGCCCGTGTGATGTGTGATGTCAGTGCACGTTAAAGAACCCAAGATGGTCGATATTTCTGGAGTCCTCCACTATGGCGTCTCTCATAGCCTGAGTCGCTTTGGGACGCTAAACCTCAAAACCAAAAGCATGCTTCATCCAATAGTCTACACTGGCAGGTAAAGAGGAAACAAATGCGCTTTATTTTCGGTTGTTGTTAGTAAACATGAAAAGTGTCTCGCCTACTCAACGGTGGCTTGGTAGAGGCAGTTCTTAATCATTTATTTGAGACTGCTATACATAACAAGGAAGGGAAAGAAAGACAGCTGACTTTATGTTCAGTACAAAATGTCTTTAACACTGCACGTTACAACACGCAGTGCCTGCTTCTGAAACACACAGGTCTGCCACGGAAATCGCTTGTCGATTTACAGCGCAGCTGACTCATTGTCATTTAGAAAGGCTCATAGTGCGTATTGCTTGCACTACCGTTTACGTAAAAAGATATCGTACTTACATTAGCTCCTCAAAGTTGATAAAATAGGCAAATAACTCCAAACAACCAATGCAGCTAGCCCTTCCTTCGTGTGTGTGCTTAAATTTTGTCATTGCAGTAAAATAACGTTATACTCTGTCAGCTTGAAAGCGTGTTGTTAGCCTTTGTGCAGCACCTGTGTGAGGGTGCAATGCTGGAAGGAAAAAAAATTAAGAAAGTGGCTACATAGTAAAGATCTTCAACAGTAGGTTAGTGCGAGCTTTTATGTCCCAAATATCAAAAAATGACTGCGTCACTAACGCAAAATTTATGAGGTAAGGCTCCTTGAAATGTGACTTTCACTTTACACGTAGAGCAATATTCAAGAGAATATGGCCCTTTTAGAACGGCGTATGGAAAACTGTTGACTTCGATCTTCTTAAATACGCTTTATAAAGCAAACCAACAACAAATGATACGACGCAAAAAGCTACATTTTTAATCAACGACATAGGTTCGTGCTTTTTTTTAGGCATTAATGGATCTTGTACAGATACCTTGGGATTCATGAATGAGATAGTACCATTGGACGCATAATTAGCCCGAATCCCAGCCTCTTTCGTTTAGTTACAAATAGAAACACACCATCTTTGACTCGATACCAAGTGGTGTGAATAAAACTAAAAATCCTCTGTATGAAGGTAGCCTACGGATGCTGAAACAAAGGCGAAAGGAGGTCCATCAATTATTTAGCAACTGTTTTTATTTTTGTACTTGATATATATATATATATATATATATATATATATATATATATATATATATATATATATATATATATATATATATATATATATATATATATATATATATATAATCTTTCTTTTGTCTCTGAATCTATTTGTTTTCGTGGAAAAGGTGCTGCGACTTCATTCTACCAGACCAATACTCTGCTTGAGCTTTCCGAGCAATGAAGTTCTTTTATTCAAAGCTTGAACAAGAACTCCTGTGGCATTTTAAATTGAACTTAAAGCACAAAACGAGGCACTAAGCAAGCGCCATTTTGATTCTTTGTTATTGATTTTTTAAATTAATTCGCAACTATCATTAAAGCCGCCAATACAAGTATTATAACTGAATTAGGAAGAAACAAGGAGAAAAGGAAGCAAAGGGCAGAAATGTTTTGGGGGAGAAACTTTATTTCGTTTCTGCATCTGCTAGGAAAGCATAACAGGCACATGTACAGTACGATAAAGAAGCTTGTTTGATGTGTTAGGGAAATCAGTGCACCGACCAAAAATAGCGTCCGCGAGGCGGCTAAAAAACGACTGTTCCGAAAAACTGTTTTTATTTCCAGAATCTTTCTTTGTGCACACCAAGAAGCCAAACTTCCTCAGCAGTGCATGCAATACGTCTTCTAGATACTGTAGAATCAAATGATCATTCTGCTAATCAATATGAATCGGCCCAGCCCACCCGAAGGGTTTAGACAAAATTTTCGCAATTGCGCGTTAAGCGGGTGTTCACTAAGTTCCTAAGGTAGTAAAAAAACAAACCAAAAGGCAACGAAATAACAATGGAAACCTGTTTTATCATTCCTATTTTATCTAGGAGAGCATTCTGTTTGAAGCGTCGTCTTAAATTATAGTCCCCCTCCGTCGTCTTCCTTGTTTTGTTTGCTCTCCTTTCCTTCGAGATTGATAGTCTGCTTACTCCTGAGGTTATTATGAGTTGTCGAAAATTTTTGTGATGTATTCAACTTCAGCACAAGATGCCTAGAAACGATCACACTGTAAGAGCTGGCCGGACTGCAGTTGAGAATTTGTTTTTCAAAATATTATTTGAACACGGTTCATCTTAGTTGGCCAATTGCGAATCATGTGCGCTAACAGATGGCAATGATGGAGATGAAAACATTTTTGAAATAAAGATAGAGGATAAGGAATATTCGAGTTGTGCTTTTAGTCCCGGAGTCATTTGGCGTAAGTTGCTACTCATGCTCGTTCGATGCGCTGACGGTGACGATCTTGGTCCGAGCCAGACAGTGCTGGCTCCCACCTCTTCCGTGTTGGCTGAGTTACTATGTTAGCGACTTAGAGTTTTGCCAGGGCTATATCATATGTTCATGTGAGGTTGCTGGTCAGAAAGCTGCGTTCTAACCGTTCCTTCCGCACCGCACCCATAGTTAATAAAAATTAGTAATGGACAATTCATGTTGTGCGCCGAATGCCTTGACGAGTGGAGAGACGGAAAGGAAAAGCTGTTTTGAAGGTATCGGTGAGGAAGAAAGACAGGAGGAATTAGAGTTCAATGAATAAAGCAATGGCAGTGGAAGGGAAGGCAGTGAGGAGCTTCCGGAGGAGGCGAGAAAAGATGATCATTTTCTGCAGTGAGCCCGCTGTACTGTCGGATCCTGTTGCAGGCCGTATCCCGGTCTCCCTAATCGAACTGGTGGAGGGAGTATCGCCTAACGAAAAACACATACGTATAACTTACACAAGATCCGGCCGGATTAGCAGACCGCCATGCAGAAATTATCACTGAGGCCCACCTTAGTACGTCTGCGGTGAAGTGCTGGCTTTGCTTCCACCTACAATAACACCATTTAGGGGAGAACGCCAGCAGCGAAGCCAAGAGGTTAAAATAGAGCACGGGTCCCTCCCAAACGTAAAATGAGGAACGGAGGACAAACACCACCCGGTAATTACACAACGCAAAATGCCCTATAGCACTTACACACTAGAGAACGCACGCACAGAAACACACACACGCACAAAGTAACGTCCAGGCGCACACCTGAGTGCGTGTGTGAGATCACAAAGCAAGGCACCTGACGGCGAACACTGCGTCTTCGAGTTTCCATTGCCATCATTTCGCTTCCTTTTTTTCGCGTCCTTTTATTCTTCTTTCTAGTATGTTTCTCTCTCCTTCCTTTTATCACAATCTGTCCTGCACTGACATTGCGTGCTCGCAGGTGACGTTAAAAGAATGATCCACCCTTTCGTAGTGGGAAAGTTTTAATGGAGGAAATAAGGAAAAGAGAGAGAACCAGTCTGGCGGCAAACCCACATCACCTTCGGTCGCGTGCCACTTCGGCATTCTATAGCTTATAAAGCGCGTGCCGGCTGCACAGCTCGCGTGAGCTGCTTTCAATGCTTCACCGCGAAACGTAGAAGTGAACAATGCCACTTTGTGGAGAACTACGGCTTTGTCCAATAAAAGTGAGAGAGAGAGAGAGTGGTGGCAGCTTCTTCGCAGGGGGAACGCTTTCAAAAGAGGCGGAACAGTCGAAGTTCTAAGAGTCGACCGGCGCGGCTTTACGACCACCAAAGCTTTTCCCCTATTCTAGCAGCATGCCTGCACACCTAAACTATGTCTCTCTTTTCCTCACTCTATGGGTGGAGAAGTTTGCAAATGAGCTACCACGCGTCATTGGGCCGACTGTGTTCGAATTCTGCAGCGTTGCGTTGCGCGCTCACAAAGACTGTTGTGAGTGGGGACGTTCAATGTGTTGTACAGGCAGTGAAAGGAAGGAACGGGTAAGTCGAAGCGGTAGAGAAAGTGCACATCTTAAACTGCTAAAGCTACGCAAGATTGCGAGAGCTCAACATGGCGTCAGCTAACCAAAACACCATAAGGCAGAACGTTCCATGCAGGCACAGGCCCTGTGGCCATCAGGAGTCGATAATCGCAATGCCTCCTCTTGCGATTGTCAGCGCGTATAGTTTCACCCAGTCGCCAGCTATGCTCAGACTTTGAGCAGCCATGAGAATGAAGTGTGGCAAGGAAAACTAAACCTATACCTGTGCTTGCTGCCGCCAGCGCTCATATAGTATGCATGGCGTTTGGAACTTCGCATGTCTTAAATCTGCCTTCGCCACTATTGTAGCCTTTCCGTAAAACAAGAATTCGCAAATTTTGCCTTTATTCTACGAAAAACGGCAATGAATTGCAGTTGATAAGCAGCACCATCTCGGTTCATTTAGCTTCATTGAGCTGTGAGCGCTGAAGAAGCGTCTGTTTGTTGTCTGTTTCAGCCGAGGCATTCTCTCACGCGAACCCAACCCTGAGAAACGCTGACTGGTTACTACTTGTGTTTCTTTTGCAAATGGATTATTTGGGCACGAACGTCTTTTGCAGATGGGTTTAGCGCAAAGCCTCGAGCTCTGTCGGTCGTCCGTCTCCTGTCTCCAAGCTGTCTTTCTTCTCCTGTCTTCGGAAGTGCTCAGTAGGGCTTAACAGGATTTCTGCACTTGCGATGTGTTACCTACATTTCTTCTTCCGCACACCGGGATACAACCTTCTTTTCGAGGCGGCTGCGAATGATTGCGATCTGTAGCACAGGGCTTGCAAAAGCACACTTTGAAGTACCTAAGTAGCATTCCCGTAATGTTTTTTGTGTGTTTTCTTTTTTCCTCCCCTTGTTCAAAATTTTCCACAGCTCTGTTATCCTTACAGAACATCCGAAAAGATAGATGTAGCACTTAGAATGCCATATGACTGACTCCCTCCGGGGGCTACCTCGAATCTAGGGCGTATTTGTTTTCCTTGCCCATATGTGCAACCTCATTTTGTCTTTTATAGAATAAGGCTGAGGGAGGAATGTAGGCGAGAGTAAATTATTTTATCAGCACCCACACAAAGGGTGTGGCTTCACTTGCAATTTTCAAGTCACCCTGGAGAGTTCTGACTTTTCTGAGGACAGCTCCCGCTGTCCTCACGGATGGGCGGATGGATGGATGGATGGATGGATGGATGGATGGATGGATGGATGGATGGATAGATGGATGGATGGATGGATGGATGGATGGATGGATGGATGGATGGATGGATGGATGGATGGATGGATGGATGGATGGATGGAAGGATGGATGGATGGATGGATGGGTGGGTGGATGGATGGATGGATGGATGGATGGATGGATGGATGGATGGATGGATGGATGGATGGTGGGTGGGTGGATGGATGGATGGATGGATGGATGGATGGATGGATGGATGGATGGATGGATGGATGGATGGATGGATGGATGGATGGATGAGTGGGTGGGTGGATGGATGGATGGATGGATGGATGGATGGATGGATGGATGGATGGATGGGTGGGTGGGTGGGTGGATGGATGGATGGATGGATGGATGGATGGATGGATGGATGGATGGGTGGGTAAGTGGGTGGGTGGGTGGGTGGGTGGGTGGATGGATGGATGGATGGTGGGTGGGTGGGTGGAAGGAAGGAAGGAAGGAATTAAGGAATTAAGGAAGGAAGGAGAGATGGTTGGAAGGTAAGAAGACAACAAAGAACGAAAGGAAAAATTTGGAAAGAACAGAAAGAACAAAAGGAAAAATGATTGTGTAAAAGATAGAAATACAGCCTAGGCAAGAATTGAGGCTTTTTTTAGGTAATAACGGGATCCAGAAAGCGAAACTAAACCATTTTATACTTTAATGACGAGCAGAACGATGCATCTTTCATTGAAAAAAAAGCTGTGTAATAAAAGTGTAATAAAAGGGGCACAGTAACTTCTAGAAAAAAAGTATAAAAAAGCTACTTCAAGTAAAAACTGGGCCATATCCTTCCATTAGAGCCTCCACGGCAAGCTTGAGCCCATTGCTTTTAATGTTTCTAACCTGGCTTCACTAAACCCTCCATCAGTGCGACTGATCCACTCCGTATGATATGAAAAGATTGGCAGAAGATGGGAATCCAGTACGATCAAAAAAGGATCACTAGGTTGTTATTAAGCATTAGAGGGCATAACTTGGGTAGTTAGAAGGCCTCCTAAATTTATTATTTACAGCAAAACGACATGTCTTCGCAGAAAACAATCGTCTAGAGGTTAGCTCATTGTTTCGTGCCCTGTCGTCGTTTACCATTTCTATAGTATTGATCATGCAATTTAGAATGTTAAAGTGAAATGCAGGAAATTGCGGATTTCATACTGCTGAGCTGTCTGACTTCTTCGTTGCCAAAGTGGGAGAACACAAGAATAGAAGGCTGTCATGTCAGCCTTCTGACCTGCTATTCATGTCTACTTGCTTTAAATTTTTTCGCAGTGCCGTTGATTGCAAATATTGAATGTTTGATAATATTTAGTTTCAATTAACAAAATATCCACTTTAATCCTCATTTCGATGAAGTGTGCGTGAATTAAATTTACTAATACATATTTCTCTAACAAAACTGGATCAGACCTATAGTTTCACAACGAAAACAGCCAAGCACAAAACTTGCACGTTGATATTCTCTAAATTATTCGCTTAATTTTTCGTAAATGGTGGTGTCGCGTTACTCAGACTTGCACGTACAGCATGTCATAAAACTGCTGTAGTAACGCTAGGACTTACGCTTATAAGAAACAAACGGATGTTTCTTAATTCCGGTTTAGGTGAATTTAGCACATTTTTAAAAGAAGAATTAAGTGTGTTTCCCTACAGCGGATTGGAAGTCAAAACACATACCGTCGGCGGCAGCCAGTCCATGCGAGGAGCCTGACACGAAGTCTCAAATGGTGCTATGATCGTTTTGCATTAACAGATGTGCTGTAACTTATGCGCCTAATGCCTATCGCGCAGCCAATAATAGGCACGCTTCTTCGCCAGCATACAAGGCGGGTAGCACAAGTAAAAGTGTCAAAATTGAATGGTGAGCTTCCTCCTGCTGACCACACGCTTGGCTTTCCGATCCGCAAAGACATACATTTTTTTTCGCGCTCGAGTTCGCCCACTGTCAACTCGTACAGAATATTTAGATTAAATAGATGTAGGTGATAAGCTACGCCTAAGCAATAGCATCCCCAGTTCGAATAGATTCCCCATGCCTCTTTCACTAGCCTCTTGCTACTGCGACAGCAATTGTACGGAACCCATATTATAGGCCAGAGTGTATGTGCGGAGCGCAGAAATCGGCCCTTTCTTGAAGTGCACTCTTTAGAGGATGCTTCTGAAGAGTCACCTTCCGGGCCCGAGTACGCCAGGAAGTTGCTCTGATTTGCTGCGGGTGGTGGGTGGGCTACCACCTTGCGCTTTTTATAGAAACTTCACTAATGACCTCCCAATAAACAGGCCGTTTAGATAGGTGCCACCTCCCCCACTTCCCCCCCCCCCCCCCCAGACACTCCTTCTTTGAAATGCCATCTCGCAGTGGTATGTAAAACTTGAGCGCTGAGCTGCTGAAGTTTATACAAAATATTTTTGACCAATGATGGCTCTGGGCGAATCCTCGAAACAAGCCGTGGCCTATCGTACGTGTGTGTATGAAGTAATATACATATACTCCGGAGCACAGCATGTTCCTTGACGCTGGTCTTAGTCGTCTTCCTAAAAAGGAAGCCGATTGTCCTCCTCACCCCACGAGGTTGCCGACGCAATTGAAAGGCGGGCGCATGGCACCAGGTCTGCGTCTGTACTTCACATTAGCGCCGTGATTCAAGATACCTCGTGAGAGTATGGGGTTGTATATAACGCGATTCAACTTTAGCCTTGCGCACGGAGTTCCCTCACGTGTCATCCACTACACACGCTCATTGAAGAAAGAGGAAGAAAAAAAAAAGACTTCACAGATCAAAGCAAAACAGGGGCGGTAGCCAAGGAAAGGCAGAAATGAGATTTCTACCCTAACGTGCCTGAAAAGTTCGCTTGTGCATTCTGAGCGATTCCAGAGTCCGGAGACTTAGATCGCAGCGGGCTTTCGCTCTGCTATCTTTTCTTAACGGAAGCGGCCTCTGCGCGAAGCGTTTCTTCAAAACATACTGAATTGTTTGCTTGAAGCATCCTGAAAATATGTTTTTGGATCTGGAGGCGCAAGCTTACGCTTGCGTATAGAAAGATAATTTGGCTCTGGGAAGGGATTTTGTTTTTACTGCTCTGAGAAAAAACGTGCAGAACAACGCGACTTTAAGTCATGTCTTTGAAAGATCAACAATGTGTGGTTCACTAGCTTTGATAGCAGCTATTTTTTCACAACAGCATTCCATGTGAATTCGTGCGGACGGCGGACGCTATTGAAGTCGCACGTTAAGCTGCCAGCATCCCAAGTTGCGCTTACAATATTACGCCTTCAACAGCGCCCATCCATCAGTACCGAACCCGCTCACCAAATAGTTTTTACTCCTCCTGCTCCTTATTTTGTACAGGCTGGAGAAACAGATTGACAGGGATGCACCATATTTAGCTTTTTCATCCACCCGCATGAAATCCCTTGGAAAGCTGTCAGAAAAGCAACCATCTTAGTATGGACACAAAACCCCAATACATAGAGTTTAAAAATAGTGAAAAGAGTCCGTCCTTTCCCATTTGGCTTCTCAAGTTCACCGGACGGGTATTATTCGTTGCTCCTGGACACTTGCGCTAGAATAAAACGAGGTTGTCACCGTTGGCAGGTTGCAACGGTGACACGTACCCAGATAAAAATTTCCACACCGACGCGGTCGCGCATGAAATGGGAGACGCGACGTCTGCCTGCAAAAGATGTCACTTCTCCTTGGAAGATAAACGCCCCGGGGAGCAGCGGCCAATGACAGTGCGTGGTTGTCGATAAAGAAAGGCTCGCCGTAACGGTGTTTTCGGAGCTGCGCGTTTCATTAGGATCGCATGACTGCAACGTCGAAGGAAGAGCTGTGGCCCCCATACTTCGCTACTGATCGTGTAAGCTTGAAGGAAGTAGTCAGTGCGCTAAGAAGTCGTCAGAATTTTACAGCGTCACCTATTTATCGGAACCATTACTGGAGGATGCATAGCCAAAGCTGATACAAAGTCACTTCCGAGGCATGCTCTATTCTTTACATCCCTCGAAACTCGATACCGGGGTGCAATGCGCGCTCCTCGCACCACAAAGAAATATATCATATTTGGTGCTGGGTCGATACAAGATGTCACGAAATGGTTTGAAACGGCACTCATATAGACACCTTCAAATTATAGCATGCTCAACATCTTGCAGGATTGCGCAATAGAAGCCTTTGTAGTTTCGAAACAGAAGTCAGATGTGACGTTCAACATAGCTACATGGTTATGATGAGGCCATGTCATGCTGCGAATGGGAACAGTTCATAGCTGATTCTGCTGACAGTGCATCTAGTTGTATGGGGATATTATTGAGAGTACCAGAAAATTTAACGCGCCTGTATGCACAAGTCAACGCTAATTTTAAAGGCAAGAAGAAAAAGGTTCGAAGTCCAAGGCATCTGGGCCTAACAAAACAAAATTCAAGACGCGATGTACCCTGGTTCCTACAGTGCTAGGAAGAGGAAGGTGCAGGCTTGAAGGTGTCTCCAAGTTATTTATGTAGTTTATTTAGGTAACGAATTCTTTCAGAGCGATAGTGTGGTGAATGCCGTTGTACGTGATCAGCCGATCTCTGGCGGTGCCTAGTTCTTCGGTATCTGTTGCTCGGTCGACGTATGCTCGAGCAGCAGAATGGGCCGCTTCGTTACCGGGGTTGCCCGAATGGGCCAGCAGTGTGGAGGTGGTTTAGCTCCAGAGCCAGTAGCAGGCCCATGCATTTTTATTTCTTTCTGCCTACAGTTACAACAACGTGCACTCAGACCGCACAGCACATGGACGCCACTTCATTTTGCGAAACGCAGCCGGCGAGGTAGAGCACCATAATGGAGGCGAAGCCCGACTCAACTCAACGTTGCCAACTCACAGGTGAAACCTGAGTTGGCAACACCTGCCAAATTCGCAAGCTATTAAAGATCAATTGTCAAGAGTTCACAGATATCCTGTTTTGCCGACTTAACCCTCGAAGTAGCCCTGTCGCGCTAAACAACCAAATAAAAAGCTGAGCTCAGCCTTAAAGGTTGGTTGGTTTGTTGTACAACTTTTATTTCCATCGGAAATGGGCGTCCTCTTTCCCGCCCCCGGCACGCGTGTCGGGGAAGAAAGGTACGATGCTTATGACGCAATGGCGGCTAGCGGGGCTCTTAGGTGCTTCCGTACTGGAGAATAAACCGAGGCGCGCACTTTGCATAACGAATTCAGCATCAAAGTGGAGAAAACCGAAACCACCTAGGAAGGTTCCATCCGAATGCAGCTTCCGTACTGAGAAAACCGTATACTACTCACGCGCCAGCTCTTGGGCAATGGCTTACGTCCTGGACTCTTAGGGTGCCACTTCACCCGAAAGACCGCATGGCATGTATATAAATGCATTTGTACTTAAACTGTGCAAGAGTACCTTGTGGGATAGTACGAAGCGTGCATTGCTTGCATCCTGGTGATCATGGGTCCAAAGACCTGTTGAAATGTAATGAAAGTTCGATTCGCACAAATCTGGTTGCTGTACGAAATTAAGTCGTTTTGAGACACGGCAATCTTCAATTCACATCAAAAATGCTGTTTTCAATTCTCTTCACTCCAGACATTCAAGCACAACATGGATTTCTCGAAACAACACCGATGATCCAGTTTGCGCTGAGAGGGAAGCTCGTGTCTGTCAGATTAAAAGCATCGGCCAAATAGCCTCACTCAAACATCAATTTTATGTAGCCGCCTTCGGCATTCCACGCCAAAGGCTTCGACGACGGACATGGATAGCGATCGAAGGAAGGGTTGGACAGAGTCAAGCAACCAGGACAAGGGACCGACGGAAGGCGAGACTTGGTGCTATAATTGCAGTCTCCTTCACCTGAGACCTAATTGCTATCCGTCTCTCAATCGAGCAGAGCGGCTGAAGTCGCATAAAGCCGCCGCACGCTTGCTTGACCCTTCGCGTGCGATCCTTTGGCTGGGACGGGATACTGAGAAAAACAGATGCATATACTTAATGTATTCAATTGTTAATAAGTACACAATCCCGATAAGCTCAACTCTTGTGCCTTATCCCCTCTTTCCCACTCGCCTTCGTTCGACAAATGTGAGGTGGGTATTCAGGTGGCACTCTTTTTTGGGAACGTTTCCCTTCTTTCCTTCTTATGTCTTCCAACTGCAATGAATCCACTCTTTATGGCAGCAGTTTTTGGCACATCCACAACTAGAGGCAGAATTTGCGACTTCACCGGGCTCTGTTTAATATAGCCGTGCCATGAAAGAGAGAGTAAGAAAATGAACTTTATTTACATAAAGTAATTACGCGGGCGGTTCACCCAGGTACGGGAAACCTTCGGCGAATACGGCCCTCTAGGCCTGACCGATCAGCTGGCGCTTGAGGGGGAGCTCTGTTTTGAGCCAGCTTCGCCTCCCACTGCTCATGGCTAAGTTTCTGTAAACCGTATGATTTACGTTGTTCGGTGTAGCTCCAAACCACGTGAAAGATGTCGAACATATCTTCGCAGGCCGGACATGCATTTGTGGGGTATTGCGTGGGCCAAATCTTATTGTGTCGGTTTGGGTTTCGCAGTGTGCGAGCTTGCATGTTTAGTCGTATGGTGGCTTCCGGACGAATGAAGCCTTTGTGGGGATCTTTGTATGTTCTGGGACAAAGTCGATAGTATTTTATTATTTCGCTGTATATCAGTGGAGCCGAAGGTTCTGAGATGGATGGCGACGGGGCTCGGAATTTATGACCTCGAGCTATCCTGTCAGACACCTCATTGTCCTCTATGCCTTCGTGTGCCGGGATTCCCAGAATAGCGTGGCGAGTGTGTGTACCAGGAAATGCATCTGTGCAAGGCGCGTGTCTAACTTTACATAGAAAAGCCAATTTCCCAGCATCACTTCCTATGCAAATTAAAGTTCCTGTCAGGCGACCTTGCAAAATTGTCCATCATCACCACAGCGCCAACCGTATGAGCAGAGAAATGGCCGAGCTTTAGAAGAAACTTCAGGGAAAGAACACTTCAGTGCTCTTGCGGTATTCTGAATCACAATTAGGAGATACATAGCAACTGTGCAGTGCTTGATGCCGGTTATTAAATGTTGCGGTAGTGGTTGTCCTAACTCACTCTTGCCGAAGAAAGTGTGACAGAAACTGCGTCTTGTAAACCAATTATAACTATCTGTAGCATTCCAATAAACGCACGCCAAGGGAAGAAAATTTCCACTGTGCGTGATAGGCAAACGATAGGAGAGGAAGGGTAGGCTTTCGCCAAGTGACCATCTGAATTTTTTCCCGCGCGTGTAAGCGCTTTTGCACCATTTTTCATATTACTGCTTACGATCGTCGAGCTGAATCGTTTCCTCGTTTCCTCAAACTGAAGCTTTCGGCCGCGATTTAGACGCCTCGGAAGTAGCATAATTTTTGTCGGTAAAGAAGGCCCTGGTATTTATGCGGTTCCTCACTATCTGGCACGTGCAGAGAGAGATAGAGAGAGAGAAACTACTTTTATTTCCAAAAAGTGTAATCATTAAGGAATATCGACCTGGCGTGGCCTCCAAGTAGGAGCGATGCTCTGGGCCCACGAGAGAAGCGCCAGCATCGTCTTTTTGTCTGAGCAGGTAAGTTGGTCCCAGCTCTCCTCGGAGGGAGCTGGCAGGAACGGACGAAAAGGTGGTCTTCCCCCAGACCCCCAAATTGTGTGTGCCAATATGGCCTTTACTGCATAGTCGCAACTGGGGAAAACAAGGTCGTAGTCCCCGTCCGTATATAATGCCAATCTCGTGCAGGCAATTATGGTTAATAAATTCTGTCCCTGAGTAGCCCACGTCCAATGAAAATTGTTAAACATTACACTTATCAAAACTCTGTACGCACTTATAGTAAATACTGATCGCCCAGAGTTGCAGCATAGATTTTATTTTGACTGCTACTTTGCTGCGTCTTTATTATTACTCAATATAGAAACCATGCGCAGACAAAAGAGCGAAACGTTATTTTTTTTTACTGGTGTCTTCCTTCGGATACTTCTGTATGATGTGATCTCAAACTCTGAATTGCTTTTGTGCATAGACTGCGTCTGTAATATGGCATGCCAAAGACAGCGGCTGATTTTTCTAGATCTTTTGCCACAGTAATTCTGTTGCAGAACAAGAGGATCATGTGTATTTCCTGTTTTGGTCATTTGTCGCAGCTCATGTGATTGTCTAATGTGAATGTCTAATGTCTAATAAAACTTTTTCTAACCACAGTCGATGGATGCCTCATCAGCAGAGACCACCGAAGAACTATTAGGTCAGGGCGAGAAATCCTCATTAACCGACGGATCAAACACAATTTTTCAAGCTATCTTTGCAATTTTAAATGCTTCGGCAATCTTGTGTCTAAATAATTAAAGTTCCGTGGGGCTTTTCGCCGTCGTTTTTGCTTTAATCCCACCTAGCAATTGATGTTGCTTGGGATGACACCGTCTTCTTTTACACCACATCTCCATTGATTTACACTAGCGAATAGTGGCCTTAGTATGGTTGGCAGGCTCATTTATTTGAATTTGTTAACTGTGCTGTTATATTCAAATTTTCAAGCTATCTTTGCAATTTTAACATCGGACTTTCAGTCTCCTCTGGCCGAGCAGCTCAGCATGGAGGAGTGATTCTCAGATGCCCCGTGCAAGTCTGCACAGCAGGAAAGTGGTGGTCCCGGAGTCGTCTACTGCATCTGAATCAGACAACCATTAAATAATGCCAACGCTGTGCGGTCATGACGGGTGCTACTGCTTTAATCAGGCACATTCTGGTGGTCCCAATTCGACAAATCAAGCGTACCGTGCTGCGAGCGACCACACGGAAGAAACTGCACGCGGATGAAGGTGATGACAGTAAGCGACAACATTCTTCGCATGGCAGCACAACTGCGATGGCATTGGCTGCTCCAAAGAAGAACCCCAAAAAATGCTGCGTGCGCTATGCCGACAGCTTGAGTTGGAAGCCCATCTCTCGCTTTTGTGTCACGTGGGGAGTGACGTCACGTGCTGTGCCGCGGCTGCGACCGCGCTACGCCGACCGTCTGAGTTAGCCCAGCTCTCACCCTAGCGTCACGTCGGGTGGGGAGAGATGGACTCCCAACTTAAGCGGTCGGCGTGGCACGTGAAGTGGGGAGGTGGTGAAGGGCCCATCCTGGCGGTGAAGGGCCTCCTGGCCCCATCAGGGGCCAGGAGGCCCTGATGGGGCTGGGACAGGTAGGTCACCGCCGCTTGTGGTGGTGGCTAGCCTCCCACCGTATTTTTATCTTTTGTAGGCCGTCATTGCACCTGCCACTGCTTCAGTGGTGGAGACGACTGTTGTTGCGGCGAGCGTCTTTCTCTCCCTCTTCTTTTTTTTTCTTCTCTATTGTCTCTTCTGTCCACACGAGGCAGCGGAGGTGGCTCAGCTAGAGAACCAGTAGCAGGCCCGTGCATTTTCTTTTCCTTCTTCACACAACCCCAACAACAACAAAAACGATGTGGCGAGGTCGGAGCGCGGCTGCGCGCTTTGCGCTCCTCCCGCTAGAGGCGTACCTGGTGCTCACGTGATACGTTACGTCAGGCACGTTCATACGGCTTGGCTAAAGCGAGGGTTTATATGTGGGCTGTCAGGAGCTTGGTTAGAATAGAAGATTGGTTTTCTGCACCGGTGACTTCAACAAAGACCCCGAGAGAGACCCTGGATTCATCGAATCCCTTGAATCCAAGTATTACCTTCCGCTCAGCTCCTTGCAGCCAAAATCAACTACTCAGCGGGGAAGTAGTTTAGACTTAGTTATGTATAGACAGACTGACATGGATGGCTATAGAATCACCAATGCACAGACAAAGAGCCAATTATTCACCGATCATCAATAATGTTGAATCAAAGTAGAAGCGATGTCTGACTCCTGCTTTACCACAAAGGGGAAAGGAGAAGGGGGAGAAAACATTTATTTACGATGATATGATTTGGGAAGGGAGGTGCGTCTGGTTGTGGAGCTGAGTGGCAGACCCTCTTCCGGGACGCCATTGGCCGCCACCGCTGCCCGAGCTCTCTGGATCAGGACACGCAGGGCATCTAGGTCCGAGCTGGACAGGGCCGCCTCCCAGCCCTCCCTGGTTGGCTGTTTTATAGCTTTTATTTTTGTATTCTGCTGGCAGGCCCACACAATGTGATATAGGTCCGCATACTGCCTGCACAATTTGCACCTAACCGTGAACGTCGGGTCGATGTGTTTTAGTATGGCGGGGTTTAGAAAACACCCGGTTTGGAGACGTCTAATGGCACTCCTCAGATCTGTCGAGACCTTTGGCGGGTACCGGGAGTGCCCTTCTGCAGAGGCGTAAATACTTTGTAATGTCCGCATAATTTATGAGCGGGATTGGTATGGTTGCCTCGGTAGAACCGGAGGATTGAGTGGAACCCCGGGGGAGGAACGCTCGGGCAGCCGCGTGAGCGGTTTCGTTCCCCTCCACCCCCTGGTGGCCGGGCACCCACATAACCTGTTTTTTACTAGTAGCCGAATCTGAATTTTTCGTATGTGCTATTAATATTTGCTGGCGAGTGGCGGTATCCTACGCCGCACGTAATTTCGGCAGGCCTATTGCGAGTCCGACATTATGTAGGCTGCATCGCAGTTGGTTGCGGCCAATGTAATCGCCACTTTCTTCAACATTAGCGCGTCGTTAGTTTTTACTGACTGCCCGTTCACCTGCCTTCCTTCGTGCGCAAGAGCCATGGTGCAGATGCCATCCTCCGTGGGACCCGCTGCATCCACGTAATATGTGCCTGTCATACTGCCATAGTTATTTTGTTTAAATTTTGCCCTGGCTTCAAGCCTCCCCTGATTATACTCCCAATTCATGTTTATGGGGAGCGGCTTAACCGCCAAAGTATTTTTCCACACTTCCGGGATGTCCACTCTGTTTTCTGTGGGGGGGAAGAAGCTCTAGATTGAGGTCTCGGAGGACTTGCCTGCCGCTGCTGGTCACCAATAGCCTAGCAATTTGGCTTGTTCTGTGGTCCTCAATCAGCTCCCCTATTGTATTATGGATCCCAAGTTGGAGCAGGCGCTCCGTAGACGCTGTGGCTTGGAGTACTAGAGCCTCTTTTACCGCCACCCGAATCATCGCGCCGAGCGTGCCACGGTCGCTCTTCCTCAGCTTGAGGTTGGGCGCCACGTACACCACACGCTAACGACGAACGTCTGAACCAAGCGAGCAGTTTCTTTTTCACGAAGTCCACCGGGCTTGCCGGATATCCTGCCAATCATCCTACTAATTTGTTCGAAGGTGGACTTCCATTTCTTCAGGACTGTTGCATTGTTACAATGGTTATCATTATGTAATCCCAATGCGCGAAGTGTGTCCATCTCTTGTATTTGAATGCCGTTTGCGTAAATGTGTATGTATTGTTCTGGGTATTTATTCTTTGCAATGTGCAAAAGTTCTGATTTATTCAGAGCGCACTCAAGACCACATTCCCGAGCGTAGTTTTCTACTACCGAAGTGGCCTCTTGGAGGGCCTCCTCTATCTGCCCTAGGCTGCCCCGGGACGACCATATAGTAATGTCCTCCGCATAGATGGCATGGCGTATAGCCATCCACAGCGTTGAGCCTCTCTGGGACGCCTATGAAGCTAACGTTAAAGAGCAGCGGAGAGAGAACAGCTCCTTGAGGCTTTCCTCGGGTTCCCATATCGATGGGTCCGAATTTTTCATTGCTCAATCTGAATAAGATTTCTGATTTTCTAAAAAGTTCTTTTATGTAGCTAAATGTTTTCTCGCCGCAATTGGTGGCGTTTAAATTTTTCAGAATTAATGTGTTTAACGTTGTGAAAGGACCCCTTCAGATCCAGGGCCAAAATAGCCCTGTCGCCTGAAGTCCCGAAAGGGGGATCAATGACTTCCCCATAGATTTGGAGTAGTGCATCCTGCGCTGATAAATGTGATCGGTAGCTGAACATAGAGGGCGGCAGCAGCTCGTTCTGTTCCAAATAATGGGATAGCCTTTGCCTCACTACCGTCTCCATGAGCTTACCGGCGCAGGACGTGAGAGAGATTGGTCTTAAATTGACTGTGTTTATCTTTTGCTGGAACGTCACTGTGGATGTTTTCCATTCATTCGGTTGCACTCGCGAGTCCCTGCAATCATTAATGTAGGTCGTAAATTCTTGTAGAGTTTGATCATTGAGGTTGACCAGAAGGCCGACAATTATCTGGTCGTCTCCCGGTGTCGTTCCTCGTCTCCTACTCATTAATGCGGTTTTAATTTCCGCGACGGTCAATTCTGCACCTAATTTTGGGTTTTTATCTCCAGTGTATGTTCTAAATTCATCTTCGTCTACGCTCATACATAAGTATCTCTCTTTTAGTTTGTCAGCGAGCTGCTCGTCCGTGACTTTGAAGTCATTAAGTGCCCTTTTCGAGTTCCTGCTCTGTTCACCTTTTGATTTATCAGGTTCACTGAAGTACCTGAGAAGGCTCCATGTACTTTTCATGCTGAGGGTGCCTCGGAGGGAATCGCATCTGGATATCCAGTTGGTTTTTGCTAGAGACCACGCGTATGTTTCCACCTCCTTGGTTATCTGGGCAATTCTAATTTATGCTTACGGTTTTGTTTCTGTTTTTTCCATCTCCTAGTAAGAGATCTCCTGGCTTTCCACAACTGTAGGAGATGGTTGTCTTCTGCCGGGATGTCTTCAGTGCTCTGTAGTTTGCGCGGGAAACTGTTCTTGGTTTGAATTAGCGATTTGGCCCAATCCTCATATTTTGATGCGTCGGCACCGAGTGCCGGAGTCGCTACTTCCTTGAACTTTGTCCAATCGATGACGCTAGCTGCTCCCCTCTTTTTGCGAATTTTGTTTGAATATAATTCGATTTTTAGGATGCAGTGATCGCTCCCGAGAGTTTCTTCTGTATTGTGCGATTCGTGATGTTTAGCGTTCCGGACTAGCGAAAGGTCTGGGCACGTGTCTCGGGACGCGTTATTTCTTATTCTAGTAGGGTACAGCGGGTCTATGAGGGTGGTTAGTGCCGCGTCGGCTATGGCCGCGGCTAATTTCCTGCCTTTTGCGTCCTCCTTATGGTGTAACCATTGGTAGCTGTGCGCGTTAAACTCCCCAACCACCGCTAAACGCGATCCGCCGGCTATACACATCGCCTTGAGGAAGATTTCGTCAAAAGTGGCTTGGCGTTGTGGCGGTCTGCTATAAATGTTTAGAATAAGCGCACTTTTGCTGGACCGTTTGTTTGGTAGGAGTTGAATAAATGTATGATCAATTTCTTCTCTTAACTCTAAATCTATTGTCACGGCGGTGCACGCTTTGTGCACGAGAATGCAGGTGGACGGATTCGTTTGGTACGTACTGTATGACCTGAGTTAAGCTTCTGTACCTACATATTGCAAATCAATTATTTCTGGCGTTATGTTTAACGCTTCTATGTATTGTTGTAGTGTTTTAAAGCACCACCAAGTTGAACCACAAGCCGAATCTAAGCGTAGCCAAGAGTATTACTTTCGCAACCATCTGGGCTTAACCATGCTAAGCCTCTGCCAATTTTTATGTGATCTTGTTTGATTTAGGCTGCTTGGCTGGTTTTTTTTTTATTTAATTTTCATGATGGCTGAGCTTCGTTTTCTTTCTTTTAACCTGCAAGGCTTCCGTAGTCCCGATAAACAACGGCAATTACTACAGCATGACCATTGGCATCACATTGACATTTTATTTTTGCAGGAGTGTAATTTTCGCGCCCCTGCAGACATAATTTCTTTTCGATCTCACTTTTCTGTTTATGCCTTCTTTATATTATCTTCTTTTCATTTTCTAGTATAATGCTTTAGCCTTTATTCTTCAGTAAAACATTCTCATCTTCAAGCGCTAAGAATTTTCTAAGATGATGCATGTCACTCACTGTCTAGTTTTGATAATAAGCTGCGTTCTCCTTTTTCATCGATAACGTATGGCCATTATTAAAACATGCTTTATGAAGATCTTTGTTTCGTTTTTGATACGGCGCTTCTAGCTCTTTCTCTCTCTCTTTCTGAACACGAAACAAAAAGGCGGACGTCATAATTCAAGGCTTCAAATTTCATGCCCAATTTTCGCACCACTTCGTCGAAACGAGACAGCAAAGAGGAGGAGGAGAAGGGGCGAACATTTATTGAGAGAAAAAGCTAGTACCGTAGCAAAGAAAAATGATTCTTCGATCCAAGACACCATTAAATGCCATTGGTCGACGCTGTTGGGAAGATAGTTGCCAGGTCATTTTTTTGAATTAACGGATGTCGTATTGCAAAGAGAATAAAAGTGCTTAGCAATTGCAACGACGTCCGTAACATTCCGCTCGGATAAAAAATTCCAAAGGACTCACCTTTTTGTTGCGCGACGCGCTGAACGTAGCGAAACTCGTCGTACTACAGCTGCCTGCCATTCAGTAAAAATCGTCGGAAAGAGGTACTTACAATACTTTCTTTGATGCAGAAGCATGCGTAGCTACCTAGGACGTTACGCTTCGACTCCCACACTGCTTGAATTGAGTGCGTAAATACAGAAGAAATTCAGACAACTAGGAAATGTAAATTCGCAGAGCGGTACACGTCGAGCTAAAACAAAAACATTACCAGCTGTCTGACCTTCGCCTAATGCGCCTGAGGCACACGTGTTAAGACGTAACGCTTCGTAGGGTTTATATTGTTTGTGCAGGATGCCGTTTAGGATGCCTCAGGAATAAGCAATACTATCAATAACATCGCACAGCACGGGGTTGCTTTTTTAGCTTTCCTTCACCAAACTACTGCCACCGCAGTTGTGACCGAAGAAAAAAACTTGAAATTACAGTCGTAAGTCGAGGCCACTCAGCTAATGCGGCGAGTTTACACTAGTCAGTTGAGAAAAGAGTACTGCAACACAATGCTGGAACTAAGTTAGTTCGGCGATGCGCTGGTGATATGGGCCCCCTCTATAACACATTCACCAATCTGACTTTTGCGAAATGCGGGCGCCGCAACATGCAAGAATAAGGGCACTCCACAGAGTTAGCGCCTTTCTGCTGAATTTTCCACATCAATTAGGACATATCCCATAACTCCACCATATCGTCTATTCAGGTGGCCTCACCTTATGGACCGCAGAGAGCATTGATGTCAATATTGTGGAGAGACTCCAGCGTGCAATTGATATCGCGACAAACTATATAAATCCGAGATGGCTGAAGTGTTCTCCTGCTAAATCTGAATTGCTCGTACTACTTGAAACCATATTCGTGGCGGAGCCCATACCGGCTGCAAAATCACTATTTCCGTAGGCCTCATTTCTCGCGTATTCAAAAATTAAAATCTTGGGCGTAATTCTGCAAGAACATGGCTTCAACGGTAACGCAATCCAAAAGCTTCACAAAACACAGCAAATTTTGAGACTCCCTCACTTCATTTGTAACTCCAATTCGATGCTGAGGGAAGAGAATATTCTCCGTTTACTACAAACCTTTGTATTTAACATGTCGCCCAACCTATACATGGCCTCACCTACATCTCACGTCAGCTCAGAAAGAGAAACGGCTCGTTGTACTCTGAAAATATATCAAACAAGCAATAAGGCATCTTTCCAAACAGCGACTGAAGGAGTCTTAGGCATCGGTTTTTATGACACCCTAATTGATACTAATGAAGCGGTCGCCGTCTCTCAATACCAACAGCGATCGGCCATACCAACTAGTAGACACATTTTGTCAAGATTAGTTATAACTTTCTTGCGACAGAGCAGACCAATAACTGGCCTTCTCAGACATATACGAGAGCTTTTGTTCCTCCCACTCATACATCGAAACATACCACCTCGGAACATGCACCCAGTTTTCCATGCTTAAAGTCACGCAGAGAGAGCGGGATCATTGGGAAAACGATTTAGAAATAATATCTCTGCAGTATAAGTATATGCAGAAGGTTCCTTATCTAACACGATGGCAGCTGAGGTCACCATAAAACATTTGTTAAGCTCATCTCGATAATTGGGGGCACTATAGGCACTCGCTACAGGATAGATATTCAGCTCTAAACGACAATGGCGACATTACCCTAGAAGCAATGAACAATAATTTCAGAGATATCATTACTGAATGTGCGGTAGAAGTAGGCGGAAGGATAGTTAGAGAGGATACCGGTAAGCTGTCTAAGGAGACGAAAGATTTGATTAAGAAACGCCAGGGTATGAAAGCTTCCAATCCAACAGAACAGATTGAATTGGCCGAGATATCAAAGCTAATCAATAAGCGCAAGGTGGCCGATATAAGGAAGTATAACGTGGAGAAAATTGAGCATGCTACAAGACAGTCAAAGTAGCCGAGGAGTTCTATGCAGATCTCTACAGTAGCCAAAGTAGTCAGGACCGTAAAGAGATTCACGGTAGGGAAAAACAGTCAGACGTTCTACCAGTTACGAAGGACGAGGTCAAGAAAGCATTAGAAACTATGAAAAGGGGGAAATCAGCTGGAGAGGTTCAGATAACTACAGATTTGCTGAAGGACGGGGGGATATCGTGTTAGAAAAGCTGGCCACCCTGTATACGCAGTGCCTGAGGTCATCGACGGTATCGGAACCATGGAAGAATGCAAACATTATCCTCATTCATAAGAAAGGGGACTCTAAGGACCTTAAAAAGCACAGACCAATCAGCTTACTGTCTGTTACGTATAAGGTATTTACTAAGGTAATCGCTAATAGAATCAGGACAACCTTAGACTTCAATCAAGCAAAGAATTAAACAGGTTTTCGGAAACGGTACTGTACTATCGATCATATTCATACCATCAATCAGGTGATAGAAAAATGCTCGGAATATAACCAACCCTTATACATAGCATTCATTGATTACGAAAAAGCATTTGACTCAGTTGAAACCTCAGCGGTGATGCAGGCATTGCGCAATCAGGGGGTAGACGAGCCGTACGTGAAAGTGCTGGAAGATATATATAGTGGCTGCACAGCAACCATAGTTCTGCATAAAGAAAGTAACAAAATTCCCATAAAGAAAGGTGTTAGGCAAGGAGACACAATCTCCCCAGTTACTAATCACAGCTTGCTTAGAGGAAGTATTGAGAGACTCGGAATGGGAGCAGCTAGGGATAAGGGTAGATGGAGAATACCTCAGTAATCTGCGAATTGCTGATGACATTGCCTTGCTATGCAACTCGGGGGATGAACTGCAAATAATGATTGGTGACCTAGACAGGAAAAGTAGAAAGGTAGGCTTGAAAATCAATATGCAGAAGACTGAGGTAATGTTCCACAGCCTCGGAAAGGAACAGCAGTTTACATTAGGTAGCGAAGTACTGGAATTAGTAGGCGAATATGTCTACTTAGGACAGGTGGTAACCGCAGATCCGGACCATGAAAAGGAAATAACAAGAAGAATAAGATTGGGATGGAGCGCATTTGGCAAGCACTCACAGATTATGACTAGCAGCTTACCGGTATCGCTAAAGAGAAAAGTATATAACAGTTGCATCTTACCTGTACTCACCTATGGGGCTGAAACGTGGAGGCTAACCAAGAGAGTTCTACTTAAGTTGAGGACAACCAGAGGGCTATGGAACGAAAAATGATAGGGGTAACATTAAGAGATAGGAAGCGTGCACAGTGGGTCAGAGAAATAACTCAGGTTACCGACATTCTAGTGGAAATTAAGAAAAAGAAATGGGCATGGGCAGGACATGTAATGCGAAGAGAGGATAATCGATGGTCGCTTAGGGTAACAAACTGGATTCCAAGGGAAGGAAAGCGTAGCAGGGGGCGGCAGAAAGTTAGGTGGGCGGATGAGGTTAAGAAGTTCGCAGGGGTCAAGTGGATGCAGCTAGCACAGAACCGGGTTAAGGGGAGTAATATGGGAGAGGCCTTTGCCCTGCAGTGGGTATAGTCAGGCTGATGATGATGATGATACGCACTCAGCACGCACATGGAGAAGAAAGGCGTTTTTCTAACCACTGCGGGATTCTCGGCGGCAACCAATGTCTGCCGATACATAACTACTCGTTGAGAAGAATCTCCACACAAGCAACCCATTTTCTAAAGAACTCTCAGCGACCAAAGGTTAATTCACCTAACCTTGAGCATGTCTTCCGGCTAATGAAGCAGCTCATAACCTACCTCGAGAGCTGTCCCGTCATGCTGGGCCGTGCAGCGCACGCCTGCCCTATACTCCGGAAAGTGCAGGTTGTCTTCGTTCTGAAACTTGGTTCCATGAAACGATGAAATGGGGGGAAGAGAGAGCCGAGTTTCCGCCAACTTCCCTAGACATCGTCCCCTACCTCCCAGTGCCCCTGTCCTACTTCTGTCCACGTTTTGGGCCAGATAGAGTGAATGGTTCGTTGAAACCTTTTAGGTTTGATTATCCTAACATGCTCTTCATTTCCGCGTTTTAAACGCAGGCACCGTCCGCTGCAGAGCCTACGGTATCGCACCACGGTGCTGCGCGTCGTCTGCTCGTGTAGTTGCAACAGGAACGACGAGGGCAACTGCCCACCTGCTCAACTGGGCAGCCTGCTATTTTGGTCCGTCATCATATGCCCGTCTAGAATGCAAGCGGAAAGGGTAGATGAAGCATGGCCCACGAGGAAACGCTTATTGGGGTTCGTGACTGCGCATATGGAGACTGAAGGCGTGGGAAATACAGGCGAGTTAGTCGAGCATTGCGAAGGCATTAAAGCGTGTTCATCTGATTGGAGTGACAGCCGGGCATTTAATAAACGCTGACTGCCGCAGTCAGGAGAAAAAATGCTGAAAAATTAACAAGAAGGGGACCATGCACAAGTAACGACTCCTGATTGTTGCGGAGCAGGTGGATGAGGGAGGGGCTTCTTGTAACATAACGATTGTAGTTTAGTAACTACTGTTATACAGAAATCTTGCAGCATTACAGGCATGCCAGACTCTGATTTCCCCCTAGATATGAAGCGCTCCGAATGTAAAATTAAACTAACACCTACCCAAATACCCAATTATGTAGTTTCTATTAGGAACGAAGTGCACTACTAAGATACATGCAAAAAATGTGGTTGTAAACCCGATCTCAATCATCATGGTCTGGAACTTCCCACTGTCTCTACTTCATTCCCGACTCATAATCAATGGAAGGCTCCAATTCTCAACTCGACCCGAAGACACAGATCAGGCTGCTGCAGCTGGCTGCAAGCGCTGCCGCTGCTCAAATGATCGCTGCCATTATACAAGCAAGACGTGGCCTTTCTGGTCGCGCCCCTGTATCCGCTGGTAATAGTTTCACCGCCGTCATGTGTGTTTTTTTTTTTTCTCTAGAGTAAATAAAAAAAAAAGCTGCTTCCATGGGGAATACCAAGCCGCTAGATATGCGGTGGCGGTGGGAAACGCGCCGAGAATGCATCTCTGCTTATTCTGCCTTCCACAGGAACGGCCAACCAATCGATGGTGCACGCGTTGCATCTTTCTCGCGCACAAAAAACCGAATTCAGCAGCAGACCTCTGCACGGCTTTGCTGCTGATGCCACAAAGCCGCGCCTCGGCAAACAACAGTTTCGTACTTTTGCTTGCATTTACCCCCCGGAAACCATTCTTCATCCAGGTCGCAAATACCACTCGTGCTTATTGATTGTCGCGCCACCCTTTGCCGCCGATGCAGTGAGAGAGTCACGGTCGAATGGGATGGGGGTTTTTCTTGCGACTCTAGCGAAAGGAAAATAAATGCGTCGTAGCCGTGGGATTTGTTCTGGGAAGAATTGACTGTATGGGATGAATAGTCAGAGACGCACTGCGGCATTAAGAAACGGCGTTCATGATACGTATACATTAAAATACCACAAATAGAGCAAACCACAGAATGGCGGAGAAGGAGATCGAGAGAATGCCATTAAAATTTAATTTAAAGTTTAGCGGACGTCTAGGTAATCATAACTTGCTTTGCGATAGCACGAGTTGCTCTTCGGTCTGTTAATAGCCTTGTCTTTGGGATTTCACTCCTTCTCAGGAGTCATTATTTGTAATGCATGTGATCTCACTTGTGGGACTTCTAAGTTTTCAAGAGCTCTGCAATCATTTTACATCTCTGGGTGGATGCAATCCAACCTCAAATATGGAACTCAAACTCATGCACTGATACGTTTAAAGAGAAAAATCACAAACTCATAAGTTACACAAAAAAGCACTAATAACGTGAATACAGGCGCAGGCGTTCACAGTAAGAATTATAGGGTAGGGGCGCATGGATCCCAATTGAACACCTCGCTTCGGAGCCTAACGAGAACGACGCCTAAATGTCACCTCTCAACCGCTTTGGAGCGAGGTTATAGCGATGACCGTCCGCTTCTAGAGCTCCCGCTTATAGAGGGAGCTTTCGTTATAGCGATGACCGTCCGCTTCCAAGCTTCTCCTCAAACAACCGGCACAGCATTTGCAAAGCTTACATGCCACCCCAACTTACCCCATCTTATCGTAAATGTTTATCATGCTGAAAAAAAAAAAAAACATCGTCAGCTACTTGCCAACGAAAGATGCCATGGAAGCTCTTCTCAAAGATGTTGCTATCCTTACTGAGTCATGGCTTACCACTGACATCGAAGATTGAACAGCTCGAGGACCGTAAACCTGTAAGCATTTACAGATTTGATAGACCTGCTGAAAAATATCATATACTGGCAAGTCGCCCCTCCTTTAACAACAATTGATTCTTTTTTTTTTTTAACCAGCAAAGCTTCCGTTCTGTATTTTCATATGATACACACCTGTGCGAATTTACTACGGACATACACCTCAACCTGAATTGCTCTTTGCAAACTGTGATAATTTATCTTAATTTCTCGAAAACATTCGACCAGGTCAAAGACCAACATCTGATGGCTAAACTCACGTCCCTCTCCCTAGGCTCCTCAATACTATCATGAATTGTTTCCTTCCTCTCAGGCCGTACTTACTTTACTCTTATGGCAATCATTGTTCCAAAACCTCTGATGTTATTTCAGGTGTACCACAAGGCTATCTCTCAGGACCACTTCTATTTCTAGTTTTTATCAATGACCTCCTTATAGGCATGAAATCAATAATTCGCCTCTTCTCTGATGATTGCGTTCTATATTGCTGCATCGCTTCTACTTCTGACCAATCACTCCGGCAGGAAGATTTATATGTAATAGAAACCTGGTGCGCCACCTGGCAGATGAAACTGAATGAATCCAAATGCAAGCGTACGCAAGTTCGCGGAAACCATTCCACCCTCAATTATTCGTACTCATTAAACTCCACGGCAGTTTCACTTTTTGAATCATACTGATGTCTAAGTGCTATCACGAGCACGCTGAACTGGTCTAAACATATAACAAAAATTGTGGCGGGTGCATCCAGAACACTTGGTTTCATAATAATTCCTCTTTCCTTACCTCCAAGTTACATGCAAAACTCGTCTATGAGGTATACATTAGACCCAAACTTGAATTTCGCTGCGCTATATGGAGTCCTCATCAGCATTACCTGAATAATTTACTTGAAAGCATTCAGAATCAGGCTGCTCGCTTCATTTGCTTAATGTATGACACTCGGGCTAGCGTTCACGAAATCACCAATTGATCTCGACTCATTAGCTCATCGAAGTAAGACATCACGGTTGGGATTGTTTCATAACCTGTATTATAACCGCCTGACCTTAAACACACCTTCTAGTACTAGCCGCGCGATAATCACGTCGCCTTTTCAATTCCCGTAGTCTACAGCGTGTAACTGGCTCCACGAACACTTTCAGGAGGTCCTTCTTGTACACAGGCTACTAATAAATGTATTTCGACTCCCGAATATATCGTCTACCAATGTGACAACTCGAGATTTAAACAATTATTATCAGCCCATTTTGGTATGTTTAAAATCAACAGCATTTGGGTTTTCAGTCTTTTTCTTTCATTACTTCGCTCCAGCCTCAAACTGAATTTTTGTTTTGTTAGTGCTCTTAAACTTCACTGATATAACATCAGTTATTTCTGTGTTTTCATGCTTCTTTGTGCGTGTTTGATAGTCCATTTTCAATATTGTGTAAGCATATACCGATTAGATTGCATTAGCGCCCTTGTGTGTTTTTGCTTTTTTTAATTGTTCAGTTGTTACGGTCGCCTATAGAAATGTCCAACGTTATCACGCCTTTTTCGTTTGTTTTTCATTGTAAAGAAATTTACGACCATAAACATTATTTCTTTCTTCTCTCCCCCGTCGCCTTATGGAATGCCCTGGACAGGGCCTTAAGGATCAATAGATGATAATGATGATTAAGATGAGCTTCCATTATTACAAGGATAAATTGCTCACACAGAGTGAAATACGTAGATTGACGCTCGCAAAGATAAATTCACAACTGGTGCATTCATGAGCTTCTTGCCGCATTCATCTCCTGAATTTACTGCATGGTGGGCTCTGTTAAGTTGCTCTTGTTTGCGCACCACTCGTGCGTTTTTGTTTCACTTTAATACAATCTATCTTAAGGCACGATGACCGACGAAGATTTGGGCGTGCCACTTCGCATTCATCAAGCTGGCACTTCAGCAGGGCTATCTAGAGATTTCGTTACATATACAAGAGCAAAATTAGAAAACATGTTTTATAATTCCACTTATTGATAATGTCCCACAAGTTTTGAGTCAGACATCATGGTTTTGTTATTAATGATAATAAAGTGCCATGTTTGGTTTACTAACATCCTCTAGATGCCTTCCATTATATTTTAGTGCTCCTCGCGTTTCGTATTTTTTTCCCGTTGAGTAGCTAGTTTCTTAATTTCGCCAACGCTTCTGTACTTTATTAGGATCCTTTCAGGATATGTAGCAGAAATGCTGCGCCACTACATAAAATGGAAAACAAGGAGTTGTGCCAAAAGATCCAGAGTACAGCTAAAAAGCACTCCTTCAGCGTGCTTTAGTCGTTGTTTCGAATCTCTGTGGCTAATGCAGTTTTTATTGCATACAGAAAACCAACCGTACATTTTGTGGTCTGCTCGAATATTGAACCTTGACGGCCGCTTTGAACTGGTGAATGAGAAAAAAAGAAGCCTGGAAATAAAACCCTTCGACCGCAGTCAACCCGAGATATATTGTAGTCAAAGCAAAGAGATGCCCTACATTAGAAAAGAAAAGCAGTTGAAATAGAAACTGGTAAAAATTTTTCATGGCTTTTTTGCAGCGAATCTAGAATATCTCAGTTATGTTGCTTTACCAATTCAGATATTGAAATGGCAAAACATGGATGCAGCTGAAATACAGAAGTCTAGAGTTGTGAGCGCTTCCCCGGTGGAGAAGCACGACTGTATTGAGCGGCCGTTTTATTTGTTTCCATACTGAGCCATAATGTCCAGTGAGATTGGGAAAAGTTTAGCCTTCAGAGGATTCATCGATAACAGTGACCCATGGCCTTGTTGCGTCAAAGTGCGACACCAGAAACATTTCCCAGTAAATGGGGCTGGTGTATTGCAGTGCATCAATTGCTCTTTTAGTTCTCCCGCTAACTTTGAGAATATCAAAATATAAATGCGACGTAATAGGGCAGTGAATTTTAAAAAAAGCAGCAAGCGAAACCAACGCGTGATTTTATCGGCACTGCGAATCACAGTGTAGATAGTGCCAATTTTTTTTTTATTCCATCTTTCTATTGCCACGGCGGCAGAACCTAAAATATAGCAAGGTGTTGCAAGCGTACCATAATAAAGGAAATCTAAAACAACACGCATAGTGACTATTGCGAAATGGAGCACTTTCGCAACAAAGGTCAAGAAGGAAATAGGCTTACTGAATTCTGCGTGTCTTCCTGGCTTCGACCAAAGCAGATATCGAAATGAACAACGCAACACGAAGAGCGTGGAAAGTCAAACAGAAGAGCAAGCATTGTGCACGGCAGCGTCTCCCTTTGCGAAACGGCAAGCAAGAATTACGCAATGACGAGGTCGATCTTGGGTGTGCTGTTTGTGTAAAGCCTGCCCAAAATACCATCATGTTTAAGCCCCGAGAGGACGCCACTCCTTATTACAGATTTTGTCCAGATTCCAACAAAATCTAATAAAGCAGCGCTTCTGCTGGTCTTTAATCGATTGAGAGGTAAAGGCAGAATATGGTTGCCCCCGATTTCTTGCTGCCAAATTTCTAGGCTCCTGATTGTAAGATACACTTGGAGAACCCCAACTTTTTTTTTCTTTCAGTATGATAACCATTACAGATATAAAACTGGCGAGCCGTGACCCTATGAAAGTGGAGAAAATAAGAGTTTCATTAGGTCAAAAAAGCAGTCATTGATTTAACACAGTCGCTACCATATTTTGGCTCATCTGCATCTTTCTGTGTCACAAAGGCCCACTTTGAGCAGCTGCGCTGAATAAAGGTTGCGCTTTTGGACAAAACAGCTGAGAGGAAGCGACCATACCACCTTCTCACCTAGAAAACTGAATTCAAATGAGAACTATTTTAAGCACCTGACAGCGTGTACGAAGATAAAAAAAAATATAAATAAAGGCTTCTGCGCAGCAGTTTTGCCCATGTTGATCGTGCATATTTCGAGAGTAAGAATATAGCGTCGAGTACACATTATGGCCGAGACATCGAAGAAGTCAGTGGCCACAGACCAAGAAAGCTGTCTGATGTCTTCTCGGAGTATAAATGGGAAGCCTTAAACCCCGATAATGTACTACTGTACTTGACATTAAACAGTCCACATTTATAAATCATTTTATCAAACTGAAGCTTAATATGGATAAAGACTTTGGCATGAGCTAGTTGGCTCATAGCTAAATGGCGAAAGAATAACGTGTGACAAACCAGGACGAAGAAAAACGCAAACACAAGGATGGGCGTGGACTACCAACAGTTTATTTTCGACAATCAAGCACTACAGGTTTTCCCACTGAATTTAATCCTTGTACTAGTGGAAATAATCTGAACGCCGACTGATATAATCTAAGCGCCGTGTAGTCTAATTTGAGTGCCAAGCATTTAATCAAGGCGCCAGCGTATGTATGCCAAGCGCCCCCTCGAATAATGACAGCGCCAACCAATTTAATCCGAGTGCCAACGCAAATAATACAAGCGCTAGCGAATTTAATCCGGGTGCCAACCAATTTGCTCCACATGTGGAAAATGAATGCGGTAGAAGACTCCAAAGCACAAAAACAGTAATTCCAAAAATAAATCAAAATTGAGTTACCTTTGCACACCATGCGACGAATAAACGAAGCGTTAATTTTTGGGATGGCTTTCGTCAATACTATGACAAACATTGCCTTGATGCAAGTGTTTTAAAAAGCCGTTTAAAACGCACAATCTTGGTACTGAAATACTGCATGGTCGCAGAGGTCTGGCTTACGGGCTCTGCATTCCAAGAGAACTAATTAGCCCACAAATGTGCGCACTGCTGATTACAAAATATGTATAGAATTTTTAAAATGTCTTTGATGAAAGACACAATTATTCTATCACAATATAAAAAAAGTTTTTATGAACTGTATCTAATTGTATTTCATCAGCCAAATGACACAGAGCCAATGACAAAAGTTCTAAAGCAGACGGCAAGTTTTGCGCCTTCGTTTACTCGGTGCTGAAGTGTCGTCTATTTTTGCGCCATGTTAGGTGAATGGACCAAAGCATAGACACGTGAATTCACTATTAGAAATAGGTGTACTGTCTCTTGCAAGATATGGAAATGTTTTCTCAAGAGCATAAAAAAAAAACTTTGCTAGAAACACAGAAGAAAAGAGATTTCAAAGTAGGCGGCAATCTAATTGGCGCCTCCGTTTTGTGTACCGCATCGTAGTCTGCATTTGCACGACGGGGTAGAGCCAAACGGTGATGGTGCGTACTCGTATACTGTAGGCATATTGTAGTCAGCGTGTTGTCATTAATTTCGCATGAACTTTAATGCCCATTATTTTCTTTCATAGAAGCCGATGAGCAGTGTTCTGACATCCTATTTGTGCATCGAAAACGGGGAACGCCGTTCAAAGCCTCCAGGTGCACCAAGAAGAAAGAACAGCAAAGTCTCCTAACATGACAGGGCCAGAATTTTCGAAGGGTCTAGACATGAAGGAGATGTGAAAAAATTGGCAGACACGCTGGGCATCAATTTAAAAACGGCGAGATTAATTGCTGCGAGCTATAGAGAAGAATTGAAGAAAGGTGGAACATCGATGAAATTCGGAAGTGAGGTTGTAACTGCTCTAAAAGAATATTGTGGATAACAACCCTGCTTTCACGCTAAAGCAAATAAAACAAGCGGTGGAAGAAGAATTGCTGGGAATCGCCATCAGCACAAGTAGCATCGATCGTCTACTGGATTCGCACGGTTACTCCATAAAGTTGGTGACTCAGAGGCCGATTTACCGCGACAGAGACGACGTGGAACGCAGCCGCAAAACATACGCGCAATGGCTGCAGTATGAAAGATCTCGCTTGTTCAGGGTTTACATCGATGACTCTAACTATAACATATGGTGTTCAAAGAGCTTCGGCCGTACAGTTAAGGGACAACCTGCAGTGCAGATGACGACTGGCCCCAAAGGAGCAAACCTTAACATTATCTCCTGGATGTCAGCAAATGGTCTGGTTTGATTTTGTGGGGTTTACCGTACCAAAGGGACTCAGGCTATGAGAGACGCCGTAGAGGAGGACTCCGGAAATGTCGACCACCTGTGGTTCTTTAACGTGCACTGACATCGCACAACACACGGGCTCCTTGCTTTTCGCCTCCATCGAAAAGCGGTCGCCGAGGCCAGGATTCGATCCCGCGTCCTTGGGAAGAGTAGTCGAGCGCCGTAACCACTGCGCCAGCCCGGCGGGGTGTCAGAAAATGGTGTCATACATTGGACGGCCGTCGACAAGGTTCACTGGGTCGTGTTCAATAATGTTTTGAGCGACCTATCAGTACGTGTCGAAAGTGAAGAACCTGGTTCTAAAGCGGTTTTTATTTTTGACAACGCTCCAGCTCACAGTCGTGCGGAACAGGTAAGCCTGGCCAGTCAGATCCACTCGATCAAGCGGCTGCATCCTTACAGCCCGTTTTTCAACCATACAAAGTAAGTGTTTTCGAAGTTCAAGTCGGAAGTCAAAGTTTTCCTCAGCGAGCGAAGCGACCTGGTGCTAATGACTCCTCCTGGAATAACTAAAAAGGACCATTGGCGCAGTTTGTTTTTCGACGCTGCCAAACACTCTATGCAGCAAATACAAAGGGTAGAGTGTGCAGCTTTCGACCGCCATAACTTTTCTTTTATACAGGCAGCTTTGCATGAAGACGATATGTAAAATGTGCAGAGTTGCACTTAGACCTTCCTAAGTTCTCCAAAAAATTAAATTGCATTTCAAAGTCGGCTGCCTCTGTGCTTGTAATTGCTTATATAGTTTGTTGGCAACCTACGCCGCTAGAATTGTTGCCCAGGCAAATAAAGTACTGCTGCTAAGGCGACAATACTGAGAGGCTAGTAGCTATTCCTGGCCTCGGTTCTAAGCTCCGCTGTACATAGTAGTTTTATTCACTCTACCGTGTCGCGGCCAGACTGAATGCAGGGGCGCGCTCTCTTTTTTCGTGGTAGTCGCCGATTGAAGTTGAAAAAGGGGTGAAAAGGCCGGGGTACTGCTTGTCTGCCTCTAAGTCTTCACGCCTGAACCAACTGTGTTTTACACTAATCCTTATTTTCTGCTAGGGGTGTTAAATCATGATTAGAAACACAAATACATTTCTGCATCGGTTGCAATTTCATAAAACAGCCGGCAGTTGTTGAAGGCCGCACTTGCCATCAGCATGCAGATTCAGTGCATATGACAACCCATGATAAGCAGTACTTAACCAACCTATTCGAAAATGACAGTCATATTTATTCACTTTCCATGCGTCTAAGCTAAACGCTACAAGAGACGTGTCCCAAACCGCATTTTTTCAGCTGCACGTGGTTCTTCGTAGTTGCAACATATAAAAACAAAGCGAAATAGTGCATGCAGTTGTGACGCTTAAGCGTCGCATGGTCTGCAGTGTGATCTCAATTTCGACTTTTTTTTTTTGGAATTCATGTTTTGGGCTTTGAAGCCCTCTATCGAATTCATTTTCCACATGTGGAATAAATTGGTTGGCACCTGAATTAAATCCGCTCGCGCTTGTATTATTTGCTTTGGCACTCGGATTAATTTGGTTGGCACTGGCATTATTTGAGTTGGCACTTGGATTGAATATGCTGGCGCTACGATTAAATGCTTGGCACTCAAATTAAATTACGCGGTGCACGCTTAGATTATATCCGTCGGCGCTCAGATTATTTCCGCTGGCGCTAGGAATAAATTCAGACAGAAAACCTAGAAATGCCTTGCACTGGACCACGAGATACGCCACATGATAAGGCAAAAGCTAATAACAGAAGAAAGCCTAAGGTCGTCATATGAACGGATGCGAAAGAAATGTACATTGGTTCGTGTTCACTCCAACCAAAGAAGACAAGATGGATGAAAAAGGGAAAGGAAGGAAAACCAGAAAGTGAGAAAGTAAAAGGTGAAATAAAAGGCATCAAAGAACTAGAAGGAATAGGAACTTAAAACCATCGTAGCAAAAGATTGAGTCAAAGATGTGAATAATCTTAAAATCATCGCAATAAAAAGCCGTGGTCAATGATCTAACAAACAGCAACAATAAACACGGTAAAAAAAAAAAAAAACACAGGCGGCCTACAGCTAACATGGCAAAAGGATGAAAAACAAACAAAAAAAAAACAGCGTGGAAGTTTCACAAAACAAACAAAACAAAAAAAAAAGGATAAACGTCGAAGAATAAAACAAGGGAAGAAACACAGAACCAAATAAACACGACACAGGTGCCCATTAGTGGCTGCGTCGAAAACATCGGGCGCCTTCAAAAAACTTCCGCTCTTTGTCGTGCAGAAAAAATTGAGGGAGAGCTGATGCATGGAACTTACACAAATGAAAAAGGCTTCAATTATTTACATTTGTTTTGTTCTCTGATGTAGATGAGATCAGAGGGTGATAGACATGGCACGGTTGATTTCAATGATCAGACATGTGTCCCCCCGACTTGTTTTTGACACCGAGAAAGGGCTCACCACCTCTTTTATCAAAACAGGACCCAGTCTGACCAATATACACTTTTCCACATGCGAGAGGAATTTGGTACTCAACTCCTGTCCGGCAGTCTGTGTACTTGCTGGCACGCTTTACAGTTCAGGCTGGCTCTATCTGTCAGTTGACCATCGAGCAGCCGCTGCTTGATTTTAGAAAATAAACAGTTGGTAGTCAGCGCCCGTCATGTGTGTCTAAAAGCGCTTCTTCGTACTCGTTTCTTTCGCGCTGTTCTTTCGCCATTTGATATCAATATACGGGATAAGAAAACTAAAGAAATCAAAGTTTACCACAAACCAGAAGATGATTGTTGAGCAGTTAAACATTAGAAAAGGCTTCACGATAACAATATTTATGTTATATATCTGGAAACAAACTTACATTTTACATTTTAACCTCACGTCATATTCTCTACAGCCAGGTTCTTTTTGGAATTTTTTATTTATCTGGTAAAATCTTGCACTCAACATCTGAGACGTGGCTACAGGCGCCCCACTCACGAGACGCATAAAGTTAAGCAGTTGCCAACATCGCCACTGACACAAAGCTAATTGAATTTAAATCCCCTTTTTCATCACTTCGCGCTACAGAGACTTTTTGTCGTTTAAAAAAAAAATGGGAGAAAAAATGAATTATTCATTTTTATTTCAAGACTACACTTCGACAGCACATATTCAGTTTTCCCGGTGTTCTCTTTTCGCGTCTGTCGTATAGAGAATCATTATATTAGCTCTCTCAAGAATGGTGCGTAAGTACCTAGTTCCTTCAAAAGCCGGCGAAGGAAAACGGGCAGGAACAGCATCTCCTTCGAAGTATATATACTCTTTTTTTTAATTTCTGCATGATCATATGCGCGGCCACAGGCGAGACTGCCACTTCGCTAAGAGCGCGCGAATCCCGATGTGACGGCGCTTTACAAATCGGAGTCGGTCGTTGATCCCACCGCCTCTCCCTGCTGTCCCAAGATATGAAGGCGAGGAAAGAGCTTCAGCCTAATGGCTTCTTCCCCCGGGAATGTCGGCCGCCAAGAACCTGCGCGCTTGCAGTGACAAGATTGGCAAGAGTGCCCAACATATAGAAGCCCAGTTCTCCTCAGTTCGCAGTTCTCCTCAGCTCCTTTCGTTTTGTCTCGTTCGCTATTATTTTTCAGCCTTTCACTCGCCTCACGGGCGCCTTGCACGATAACGAAGAACGGGTTTGGCTCATTTCCAGTCGACAGCTCCACTGAACTGTCCTTGTTATCAACCTGTTCACCTTTTGGCTGTGAATAGGACTTCTATCGGTACGCCGTGTGAACGTGTCTTGAATCTGCCTCGTACTTTTCTAGTTAGAGGAGAAAAGAGGCAGACTTGACTTTCATGGCCATTATTCAGCTGTCGATGTTTTTAATATTTGGAGGAAAGAGTCTGCTTCATGCCGTTGCCTTCATCTACACTCTCTGTCAAGCGCTCAGACAGTGAATTCGGCGGAGCTATTGTTACCGGGTTGTGGGGATTACCTAAAAATAAAAAATGAAAAAAAAAATTCGGAAACGAATAAATAAATTTACTTATGTCGGTCATTACCATGTCTGCACGGGATTCACTTTGTTTTTTAATTCCGAATATTGTATAAAGACTCACATCGTGTACAGTTTCCGTTCTGTAAAGCACTGATCTTGTAAAGATGTTTGATGCTACTTTTCTGGCGGCGCAGGCTGCAAAACTACACTTTTAGGACTTGAGTCCACCCCGCATACGCGATATATGTTTCCCAGTGGAGCACAGGAAACTACCTTCGATTGAAAGCTATACACTTTTACCGGACGGCTATAAACTGTGAAATACGACACTCTCCGTCTTTTACGTCGTCCAGGACGCTGGAACTCAGGTTTTTGACGTTTCCAACGAGAAGCTGAACAAAAACGTAAAAAAAGTATTCACCTAAAGCTCGGGATTTGAAACTCTTTCAACGACGACGCCTACCAGAATCAGACGCTGCCGAGACACGAGTGCTTTCCCTTTCGGTGCGATCCGCTTTTACACCTCAGTTCTTCCCTAGCAACGTCATGAAACAGTGCTCCTTACTGCACACAGCCACCGGAATACAGACAGGAAACTGTCTGTATTCCGCACACACACTCGCTCATAGGACGGGTATGTGAGCAGAGCGATGGGATTCCATCCAACGCTGCCGTTCCTCCAACGTTGTAGCGGGCGCGATTTACAACCGTGAGGAGAAGATGGCAGCAAGCCTGATGGCGACCAACAAAGTCTGCAAAGAAACACATTCTTTGCCCTTCTCTCATTCCTCGTTTTTTTTTCTTCATCGTAGCGGTGGTAGTGGACGGTGGTATCCGTGCTCCCACGGGAGGTAATGCTCGCGAACACGGACCGCGCCAAAGCAGTAAGGTGGTAAATCGGATCCAGCCGCCGTCTTACTTATTCCGCCTGCACTCAGATCTGTTCACTGTTACTGCTTGTGCAAGGAGAGGCGATAAGTTTCTTGTGTCTGACGCATAGTCCGCGGTCTCCGGACCAGATTGGCATCACGTGGAGCTCAGCGTCTTGTTCTTACAAATGTTCCGCTTTCTCGCGAACGAATTGGGCGCCGGCAGTGCAAGGTGAAATATGAGTACGCATCTCGTCAGCAGAGAAACAGTAGCGCTGGCAGAGGGTAAGAGCGGTGGATGCTCCGAACGCTTCCTTTGTTTGTTCAAAGATATACCTATATGTGGAGAAGAAAGGTCCACTCACCTAATATCATTTTTGTGGTGTAAAATACTATACTCAGCACTCTGCACCTTACGCCTCAACCCGCTTCCCTCCACCCCCCCCCCCTCTCTCCTCCCTTCCTCACTAAAAAAAAAAAAAAAAAAAAGCTCGTATAAACAAAGCGCACTCCAAGAATGTTCTCCCGGCAATGAATGGGCAACTGCGTTCTGGTAGTTGTAACTGTTGACCCTCAATTCGGTGTTACCTTTCCCGATGATGTCAATTTTTACCGTGATAAGTACTCTATGTCTTAACATTCTTAAGAATTTATCATACGGTTTTCGATTACCTCTTCGTTTCACAATCATTCATCTGGTGTGAAGAAGATAAAGAGAAATATTTACTGATATAAGCTGCCACATGACGACGCTTTATTTTCATCAAATGCAGTTAAACCGTAATGAGGTTACAGGAAAAAGATCCTTTCCTTCATTCGCCATATCAGCAGCATCTGATCGGCAAAAGTCCTCATAGCGCACCCCTTCAATGACTCAGGCACGCTCAAGTGTTCGGGTTTAGCTTTGACAATGCGACCCCTGAGGCTGAGCACCGAGCAGGGGAGGGGGGGGGGGGGGGGGGGGGGGGGGAGGAAGGACGATGACTGTGATGCCGACAAGAAAAAAGCCAGAGGCAACACACACAGGTGATGCTCTGTGGGGAGGGAGTGGAGAGCTAGGCGTGACAACTTTGAGCGCCGCCACGATGGGCGAGGATACACTGGTGTGGCGCTGTTCTCGTCCACCTTGTTTATTTATCTCGTACCTCCCCCACGTGTTTCCTTTATCTTGGCGATCCTTGGCAGCTTTCATAATGCTGTCCGCCATGGACGTATATACCAATTTCACTGCCGTTATGGATGCCCTGACAGCGACTCCGGAAAAGGAGCCGCTTATTGCGATTGATAAAAGCACAATACGATCCACGCTCCAACACTGATGCTAGGCTGTCACGCTGTCAGAGGGCGACACAACAAAAGTGACTGAGGGCTGTGCAGTGGCAAGAAATAATAGAAGAGAGGGAAGATAAGTTTCGCCTTTAGTGCTCTCCTCGCTCCTCTCTACCTTTACTGTTTTGCTAGAGGGCGTCCGTGCCTCTGGTCGCCTGGAGGTGCTGCCGCCGAAGGTTATTGCGATGAGGTTAGCTATCTATTTCCCGCGTTCGCAGACTGTTTACAGACAGAACAGCACTCGGGCATTCGTTGTTTATGTCCCAGTCGCCTACAATGGGACGGCGTAGCAAAATCAACTTTCGGATAGAAGCTTACTGCTGTTCACATGCATAAGAAATAGAAGGTGATGTGCGAACGTAGCCAGATACGGCGCAAACGTATAGTAAGCGGTGTCGATACCGCTAGCCACATAGGAGCATAAAATACGGGCAAACCATTCTAGCAATCATATGGATGTTGTTTCCTTTGTTTGTCTGTCTGTTTTTTTTTTTGTTGTTGTTGTCAGCGTACAACACACACAAATCCTTCCAAATGAAGCCCTTATACGAGATTGTCCCTGATTGTGAAGCCGCATTCCACGTTCTAGAGATATAGTGAAACTTGAATAAAGGTCGCTTCATGCTACCAATGCGAAAGAGACAGAGAAAAGCTGAAGAGAAAGTGAGGATAAAGAAGCTTATCGCTTAAAGAAACATTAAAGCAACTTCGTTTCGACATTCGTTTGTATCTGACGTCGACTTCCTTCAGGAGGACAATTTTGTTTGATTAACTCGGGGCTTGACAATAACGGCAATGACAAACCTCTATACGGGGTTGAGTTTGTTCACCTTGTGGCTTTCTGGGCAACGCAGAATGACACGTAATAGCAAAAATAAACCCGTAGCATAAATATACTTTATTTATCGCGTTACCCTTAGCGCCGTAGATATGTGAGAGGGACGGACGAGAGGGAGGGTACGTTGAAAGGAGAAAAAATAAAAAAATTACAGACTATAGATGATTTGCCATCTGATTGAACTCAATTCTTGATAAGACAAAAACTACACGGTAACGACAAAAAGTCAGGTACCAACGAAACTTCTCATTGTAAAGCTATGCTTAGGGCCTACTAATTGCATCAAAACAAGCAGTGAGTTTACAAAGAAAAGCTTCAAACTAGAAAGAAGACGTGCAATAGCTAGGCTCACTCTTTATCGCAAGTTGTACGTGTCACGTTGCTATTGGTGATAACCTTGTATGACCTTCCCACCGTCACTCCTCCCGCACCGGTCATTCCAAGTCGGTGTACTTTCCGCATGCGCGCACATAATCGCATCTTCATTCGTTTCTTCCACTTTCAGCGAGACTGGAATGGTCTGCATGAAGAAAGTGTGCGCCACTCCAGTTCGATCAATTTCAAGACAGCTATCAAAAACCTCTTTTTTGTGAAAGCATCATCGAGAAAAAGTTATCATTTCAAGTAATGATGGCCACATTTTGAGCTAACCGATTCCAATTAGAAATTGTTCGAGGGAAGAGTAACACACAGCATCTCGGTTTTACACCTTAGTTCACTCATTCTTTTACAGAGTCTCGTAAAAAAGAACCTAATCGGCAGGAGGTACTTATAACTCCGCGCATCTGTCGAACATTACAAAGATAATAAATAAATTTTAAGGTTGCTATCTTCTTACGTTTCTCTAAGGAATTTCAGCCAAGGCTCTGCTTAGCTTGTGTAATCTCGGAATACATAGCGAACCGCTAAATGTTGCATACTTTCTAATCTCTGATTGCAATTCTTGAGCCAGGGATCCCACGTGATGCCTACGTTAGTTCGAATATAACACTTCAGCACAAAGCCAGACATTTTTACGGCTGAGAGCTGAGCCATAATCCCCATAACTACCCATGGCATCAGCTCTGCCCTAATCAAGGCCTTAGTCAGGCTAGTCACCAAATATGCGTAGGGAAATGAGGCCCTGTTTAGGTTTGGTTTGGTTTGTAGGGTTTAACGTCCCGAACCGACTCAGGCTATGAGAGACGCCGTACTGGAGGACTCCGGAAATTGTGACCACCTGGGGTTCTTTAACGTGCACTGACATCGCACAGCAAACAGGTGCCTTGCTTTTCGCCTCCATCGAAAAGCGGCCGCCGAGGCGGGATTCGATCCCGCGTCCTTGGGAACAGTAGTCGAGCGCCGTAACCACAGCACCACCTCGGCGGGGCTGATGCCCTAGTTACAACGAGCACCTAATATCTCCATATTTGTTTGTCGAAGGTACGTTAGACCAAGTTTTTGTAATGTAGAGTGCTTCTATAGTAATGTCACTCTCTGCAGAGTCGCAGCTTATTTGTACATTCGCTCTAAAAAAAAAGGCATTCTTCTTGTAACTTCTCATCTCTCGGCAGTGCCGCAGCCTGCAGTATTTCGAATAAATGAAATTCAAATTTGTAAGGCCTAACGTGCCTATTTGAACACTAATAAGTGTGGAAATGTTACTGATGATTTCTTCTTCTGAGTGGATCACTGCAGTCCTGGAGCGGTGCGTTTTGCGAGGAAAAAGTTGACGGGCTATTAAGCAGTTAGGCCAAACGGGAATCATGTGCGACTCATTCTCATACATTCCTATCTTCTTACCTTACGTGGAAAATCAAGCTACATAGATATGAAGCCCCGCTGGAACAAAGCCTTAGAAACCTGCCTTCATCACCTAAGAATAACATATGTGACTCTGTCACGTATCTAAGGGCGCTAGCGGGTTCTATTCTTCCATTGGCAATGTGCTATCAATGCTAGGTGCCAGCTCCTGCCAATTCGGATCCTACATGCGAGCTTGTGACGTCCTGAAAGCCACCACAAAATTACACAAGCGTTTAGTACTAACGCAGCTGCTACACGGACTAAACGCTTCGGATATTGCAAAATAGCTAAAAGGTCTAGCCACGCATTAAAAGTTGAAGACCAAGGTTGGTCTTATAGCACAAAGCTGTTTTCCGGCTCCCGCGAATAGGTTTTGTATAGAGAGAGGGGTTGGATGAGCTCAGGCTCTTTCGCAAGCATTTCAGCACAGAAGAGCCGAGGACCGATACAACGGAAACCTTGTACACATCACAAAGCCGGCTGATTAATCGTCTTCGATTTGGTCCATCGTTGCCTTCACTTGCGGAACACGCGTCGTATGCTTTACCACAACACTGCCGCTTCTGAGAGGTGTCGGACGAGTGTTCCCTATCGTTTCGCACTCTCTCTTCTCGCACAGAAGTACGTGTCCGAGCAGCTCCTAAGTGGCGCGGCGATCGCACCACTTCCGACACAAGATGTATTGTCTCGCCTATTTTCTTCATCCCCTTTTGTTAGCCTGCCTGATCCGCGAACCGTAGGCTCATTACTGCCACGGTCTTCTACAATTCCATATGAAAAGCTAGAAAAGCGAAGAAAACAGGCAACATCTGAGGATACAGTAAACCTATGTTTTGCCTATCGCATCGGCGAACAACGCTACATCAGCCGAGGTAGACGTGGCGTGACGTGAAAGGGTGTGGAAGGTGCCGCTAGAAAAATGAAGCTTCATTATCAATCTTCTTTCCGGAGTCCACACACAAGAATGCACGAACGTACATCACAGAAGTGATCACGACGATTTAGTGATCCCCGCGGAAGCCCGAGGAAACACGCGATAATGTGATCCGCTACTCCATCTTGTATTTTGGGTCGGAACTGTGTTTGGCGATGATCTGCAGTTCTATTTGTTCATCTTTCTAATCTCTCTGTTTTCTCGCTTTTATTATTTTGTCTTTATTTTATTTTTCAAGGAGTAGTTCGAATTTACGCGATCCACCGATGGAACCCAACACTTATATATAATAAGCCGTGCGACACCTACTAGCGAACATCCCAGTGAACCGTTGATGTCGTCGATAACTCTGGTGCTAGAGACTGTTGCTGACGGGCGCCATTTGACGCATCCAACAAGTTTAACAGACACTGCGTCTTTCCTTTGCTCTGAACCAATTAATCGGTCTGTACGCCTTCTTCCAGATTCATTCATTTGAAAACCTTTGCAGACGCCAAGACAATATTTGTTTATTGCTTGAGTTTCATGACTCCCATGTTTTTTTTTTTTTTTGTTTTTTTTTTCAGATCAGGGTTTTAAGGAACTGCTCTAGATTTGACGAGAAGTTTGTTTTAATATCTAGGCCCGGCTAACCTCAGAAAGTTGTAATAAAAACTGTCGTAGATAATACCTTAGTGCATACCACTGTTACTAAAGTGCGTTGTTCTCTACTAATATGTTGAGACTGAAGTATACGACAAAGGCGCGAAACTCTTAATGGTGGCCACAATTCAGTGATATTGCTCTAATATTACTCCGCAATTAGCATAATGACCGTCATTCGCTTAGCACTATTATCAATGAAACGTATGATAATATAGGAATTAGAGAGGTATGCAGGGCGGGCCTTTTGAGTTGTAATGCGCAATTAGATTTCTGCAATTAATTTGGGCTACAAATCGCTCCATGAAATGACGGACAGGAAAGCCAGCTAGCGCTCTTGGACCTTTCAGCATCACGGCGGATGCTCGTAGACCTCAACGAGGCGGTCTCAGTTTCCATATCACATTAAGTTGTCTGCCCGACGGCAACTTGCTCGGCATCGCTGAGATCGCCATATCAGTTCATCGTTCTCTCACCTTGGATACACTTCTGAGCTTTCAAATCCTTATCGCGGGCCAAATTACTCATTTCAATTTTCTAACCGAACGACATCAGTGTATACGTATACATGGCTTTCTTTCATTCATGCTCGAGCTTCAAGGCTCAGTAGGGGGCACAAGAGCTCTTAAATGCATAAGCATTTAAGAGCTCTTGTGCCTATGTGCCTAAGAGCTCTTAAAACGAAAACGAGTTCAGCACTATTTTTCTTTTGTGATCGTGGGGAGGTCAAGGGGTAGAAACATATGGCATTAGACTTGAAATCTGAAGCGTCAAGTGCAGCCCCTGACAAAAGTAAAGATTGCAGAATCCACAATACTGGCTGTCTAAAAAGCGTGAGAGAATCCCCATTATATGACTCAACTCACAAGTGACTACGACGATAGAATGTGTATATCGGTGACACTATCTTGTACACGGGCGTGGTTCGACATGTTCCTATCGCATACGCTGTAAACCTCAGAACTCAATTTTGATGCATCGCTGGGCACACCAGTCAGCCGCACCAGCAGTAGAAGGTTGTTCCTTTCACAGATGGACGTCTACCTTCAGGCATTTTCATACATTTGCTCCCTTCTGAAGACTATCTTAAATGCCCCTTTTTCTCACAGATATTCAACCTGAACTGTGCAATACACCCTGTTACACTATCTACGACATCAAAGTCATCATTAGGCTAATCAAGAAACAAAATGTGAGAAAAATGAAGGTTGTTTTTTTACGCCTTTGTAATCAGTTATCTCTATGATAATTTAATTATGTCCCATTGGCAAAGACGATAAATTCCACTAAGCTTTGCTTGTTGTCAGTTGCGCTTGGCTCCATGTCTATTTTGAAAGCACACGCCTTCCATTCCTATAGCAGCAACGTATGCAGCCTTTCTCATATATCAAGGCGATATTAGTGCCCTCGTTATTAAGCTTACACTGAAGATGCAATCGTGTTTTTTTACCTAGGGAAGTAGTCCGCACATTCGTGCCTACCTTTTACACTCCCTCCCATAAATACTACACACTTGTGCTTGATTCAAAGACTACTTCATGCAGTACAAGCCACACAGTAGGTTTCTGTAAACTCAGCACATCGTAAATGAGTTGGATATAGGAGGTGCTCTGCACAGCCTTACAAGTTTTTAGGCACTTGGCACTGAACATACAGTGCCAAGCAGTTGAGGACAACCGCCAATTAAGGAACACAAGAGCTCTGTATAAGATAATCAAAGGTATCAAAGGAAGCTTCTGTGCTAAGCTGGGCGTGATAAAGGACAAACGAGGCAAGGACCTCACTGAAGCCTCAGAGATAAGGAAGAGGTGGCAGGAATACACAGAAGGACTGTACAAGAAGGACCCGAATGTGCAAACCCAACATAAGACGGTTGTGATTACTTATCTCGAGCCGGGCATCCTGAAGAGTGAAGTTGAATGGGCCTTAGCCAGCCTTGCTAAGAACAAAGCTAGCGGAATTGATGGCATTCCAGCTGAGTTGCTTCAAAACCTCAACCATAACGCTGTTAACATTCTGCACACATTATGTCAGAAGATTTGGACAACCCTGCAGTGGCCACAGGATTGGAGGAGGTCAGTTTACATCCCCATTTCAAAGAAAGGCAGTGCCAAAGATTGTTCCAACCACCGCACGATCGCGCTTATTTTGCATGCTAGCAGGGTGATGTTGAAAATCCTCCAAGGTAGGCTGCAGCAGTACGTGGATCGGGAGCTTCCGGACTGCAAGCTGGGTTTCGCAAGGGCAGAGGAACTAGAGACCAAATTGCCAACCTTCGCTTGATCATGGAAAAAGCAAGAGAGTTCCAGAAACCCATCTACTTCTGCTTTATTGATTATGCGAAAGCGTTTGACTGCGTAGATCACAGCAGATTGTGGCAAGTTCTCCAAGAGATGGGAGTTCCAATTCACCTCATCTGTCTCCTTAGGAATCTGTATGAAGGGCAACAGGCCACAGTTAGAACTGGGCATGGTCTTACTGGTTGGTTTTCGATTGAGAAAGGAGTGCGGCAAGGCTGCATACTGTCGCCCTGCCTATTTAACCTATATGCAGAGTGCATCATGAGGAAGGCCGGTCTGGACGAGTCTTCATATGGAGTGAAGATTGCTGGAAAACGTATCAACCACCTTAGATATGCGGGTGATACCACTTTAATGGCAGAAAGTGAAGTGGAACTCAAGAGACTTCTGATGCGCGTACAAGAAAAGAGTGAGAAGTTTGGGCTTAAACTAAACATTAAAAAGACAACGATCATGGCGTCTTGCCCTATCAAGTCCTGGAGCATCAAGGGACAAGAAGTGGAAGCTGTGACAGATTTTCTCTTCTTGGGCTCCAAGATTACCTCGGAAGGAGACTGCAGCCATGAAATTAGGAGACGCCTGCTTCTGGGAAAGAGAGCAATGGTTAGCCTTGACCGCCTAGTAAAGAGCAGAGACATTAGTCTGCCAACCAAGATCCGTATAACTCGTTCTATGGTCTTTCCAGTTGTGATGTATGGATGCGAGAGTTGGACTGTGAAAAAGGCTGACCGCCGAAGAATTGACGCGTTTGAATTGTGGTGCTGGCGAAGACTCTTGAGAGTTCCTTGGACTGCCAGAAGATCAAATCAGTCGATATTGTCGACCATAAATCCTGACAGCTCATTGGAGGGTCAAATTCTAAAGTTAAAGCTCAGCTACTTTGGTCATCTGATGAGAAGAGAGGAGTCGCTGGAGAAAGATTTGATGTTGGGAAAGGTTGAGGGTCGCCGGAGAAGGAGTAGGCAGCGAACGCGATGATTAGATGGCATCCTCGAGGCACTGGAGATGAAGTTATGTGATGTTAGGAAGATAGTGAGAGACCGGAAAGCGTGGCATGACATGGTCCATAGGGCACGAAGAGTCGGACACGACTGAACGACTGAACTGAACTGAACTGAAATAGCTTGCATCGGAAGCTAATCAGCCTGGTAAAAAACCTTCCTGGGCGTACTGAGCAATGTATTTGCCAAATTAAGGTGCATATATGGACGCATAGTTTGGAACGCTGGTTTGTACGAATACTTGCGACCAGGATGAGCGATCCTTCGTTTTTTGTTCACTGAAAAACGTCTCTCTACGGGAAACCCCGGCTTCACGACAAAAGCTGATAAGCTTATCTCACACGCTGGCAAGATGGATGCATCGCAAAGGATGCCGTGAGCTTCGAGAAGGTACGCGTAGAATGACAGGCCACCATCGAAAACCTATTTTGATCATAAATAGGCGGAATAACAAAACGTTCTGGTGGCCGAGTCAGCTCTTTGCGGAGAAGCAATATTTTCCACGATGAATATTTGCACTTTTTATTGAACTTCAATCCTCGTGCAGGGTACCCTTCAACCTTTCCTTCGTTTTTATCAATAATCTGTATTGATCACGAACATTGTCTGGACGGCGCACCGAGCGAGACGCCTGGCGTACTGCATAAGAAAAATACTAGTTCCTTTTCAGTTGGCTGCCTGGTGCAGGAATGCGCTTAAGCGCGCTTTGGTATCTGTATTTTTCCCTCGTCCTTTCCTTATTGTTTCGAGCTACAAATTCTCCTTTTCCGCAATAGGCGAAATGTTTTAAGGCGTAATAAGAAAACCACAAAATAAATGAGAATGAATAAAACGGTACCTTTATGTGCAGGCATCCGAACAAGAATCTCAACTAGGAATATGAAAGTCAAATTCTGAAATTTAAAATAACTTTTTTGCTACCTCCCTCAGTAAACTCGTTTCGGATAGTCATGTGAGAACACTGAAATTTTTGAATCCCGCTATGTGTAGAGAATAAGCAGGCAAAAAGCAATCAGTGTCCAGTTTCTTAATAGATTCGCATCTCCAATAGGCAACAGATACTGCCCAGTTTACACGAAGCATGTTGCGCCTAATGGCGACTGGATAAATGAACAATGCGACGAGTTCAGTGGAAGAAGCGTCCGATCTGCCGCATGCAGAATCGACGCTTCTGTCTCGATCCTCATGTTCCGCATAAGCATATATCAAACACATCCGCGTAACAGTATTCTCATATTCAGTCCCGTAGTACAACTGGTTCGACGGCGAGTGTGCATCGCGTACCTCCCCCTTTGATGCTATAGTTTAATGACGCTGTCGAGACCTCCTCCCTCCAGTTTCACCACTGGCAAGATCCTGAGTTGACATATTTTTTTCCTGCTCTAGTGCGTGACGCGTACTGCGTTATGAACGACACGTGCTCAGAGGCAAGGCCTGCCCTGCAAGCGTTGGGAAGAGTCGTGCGGCTCATGAATACGGTAACGAGGCTGCCTTCATGATGGACCAAAGTTTTAGAGGCAGAACAAGAGAGAGAGGTGGGACGCCATTGCAGACGCGCGCGCCGTACTATCATAGGCTCATAGGCCATGCATCGCAAAACACCTTGGGCGGAACGGTGTGCACCGAACGGCGAACTTTGCTCGGAGCCTCAAGTTGGGGATTTTAGACTAGAAAGGGTGGGAGATGGAAGGACGCGATGGAGCTGGTAAGGCTCTGATTCTGCGGTGTGATATTCTGTAGAGCAATAGCGGTAGCGTAGACACTGTTCTTTGTTGCTTAATAACCTACCCCTAACCCCGGCCTCGCTCTCCCTCTATGCTAAGAGTATGACAGTTTGACAGTGTGGTTCATTCTTCGTCCGGAAGGCGCAGCACTTAAAAAATAGCCTCTTTTTTTTTTTTGCTTTTTACTCTTCTTTCTTATCTGTAATACTTGTTGTAAGCACCTTATTCTCCCATATCATCATTTACAGAGTCACGTTTTTGACTTGGCATCGCAGGCTGAAGTAAAGAAGTGTAAGTGCGTCGAGGGAGGGAGTAAGTTCTGTGACCTGCCCTTCCAAGCCAGCGGGGGTGAGGCACACTGATCGAAGTGTCTAAGGTGATAGAGCGTGTCATCTCAGAAACAACACTGAGCTTGGACTACACGCACTGAATTATACATAGTCGTAGGAGGCCTCTGTCAGTGTTCGGGGGGAACAGAGGTCGCGGAGAGCGCGAGTTCTAGATAAGAAGGAAATAAATCTCTCCACGTCTCGATAGAGATATCAGTCCTTAAGAAAACGGTCGGTCAAGCTCTTTAAATTTTAAACAGTTTTTTTGCCCTTGCAAAAAAGGCAGATTTTAACATAGAAGAACGGCTATCAATTCTTGACACTCCGGTACCAACTGTTTATATAATGAGATGAGGAGGGAAAATAGAGTATTAGATAAACCAAAGGAGAAGTGACTGCTGCGCATGCCTATTTGGACCTTAATGTTTTCTTTTTTATACACTCTCTCTTGTTCGCAGATATATCTCTTTTTCTGCATACGCGTATTATATTACAAGAAACACTCTATAATTCTAAGAGCCCACAATTTGAATGTGTTTTCAAGCGTTCTTGGACACTTCTTTTTTTTCTGATGTAGTCCTCATAAACCGCTGCTCATTACATATCATTCCGTATGTGCTCTAACTTTAAAGTGAAATATAAATTTTAGACACCGTGCAAAGCATGACAAACAAAAGAGTGAAGATATAATGTATGCTTAATTAATTAAGCATATATTATATCTTCACTATCTTGCTTGTCTTGCTTTCCACCATATATAAAATCTAATTTCCACTTTAAAGCTAGAGCAGACCATGGAATGATATGTAATAATTGTAATATAAAAATGTAATATTTATTTATTATAAATAAATAAATAATAAATAATTATTTTTTATTATTTCGTGATCTTTAAGAAGTATATTTATAATAGGTACATAAAAAGGGACAAACCAAAACTTTAATTATGCTCGTCTGGAGCAGTCACAATTGATTGGTGATTAAGTGAGACGCAGCAATGTTTGGGTCTGTAGTCGCACAAACCATAGATTACGTGCCTTATCTCTCTTTAGTGGAGTACACAAAAAAATAACATCGGTTTCCGCGCTGGCACTGTTGTTCAAAACATTCCTGTTTAGAGCTGGCTACATTTCGGTACCAGGACACATGCAGAGCGCTTTATCGAGGCGCTTGGCTCATTTAATGTTTTATCGAGCCACTCTGTGATCACGCGCGTTAATTTCTTGTGCAAAGGGAAGCCCTTCTTTGTTATCACGCTGTTTCTTTACTTCCGCTCTCCGTTGCCAGTTGCACTCAGTTTTGAAGCTTTCGTGAACGAGCGCACTTACGCCTGCCGCACGAAAGAGACGTGCCGCAGAAAAGGACTAGTCACGCTGTTCGTCGGCAAAAATTTCCTTCCCTAATTTTCCGGCACCTGTCCAGCTCCAAGCGGGAGCTCACTCAATCACCTCAACTTCACATGGAGAGCGTAGTGAATACCGTCTGCACAAAAAGCTGCTGCGAAACCTCCGGACTTGCAGTAAAGAGTATAGCCTTTGTTATTCTTAATGAAATTTCAATGCAATAAATATAGGCTAAAGCTGGCTGATCATGGTGTTGCTATATGTACACCCCTGCGCAAGTGAAAAGACCACGCGAACCGTTGCAATAATTATTTTTTGTATAATAGATACACCTGACTAATTTGCTTGGGCAAGATGACAAACATATTAGTCAGGCTACTTTATCCATAATTTAGAAATAATCGCATCACCATCAGAAAACGCTGACGTGAAGTTAATCGAAACGCGTAGTCTATCCACTTTTTCCGAAGGGTGTATATCGGCATGTGCCCTTCATGTAGTGATTGGAGTTCCTTTATATGAAATAATGTATGTCATAGCCAGGCAATAAAAGACGAGAGCGTAGCAAACTGAAAAGTTTCAGAGTGAGAGTGAGAGAGATTTAAATTAAAGGTTTATTTATAAAGAAATAGCGGATCCGATCCTCAATGTCCGGAGAGAATATTGCGGCACGGTCACGTGCGTAATAAGTAGTCGATTTATTAAAAATGTAAAAATTAAAATGAGAAAGAAATGAGAGAGCTATGCTTGATGGCTTCAAACGCTCACCAGCCTGAGTTTGTTGTCATTTGTAGAAAAATCCTAAATGATAGAAGGCTCCACATCTAGGAAGAGAACGCAGATGGCGGTTTTGCTATGTCCGCTTACCTTCCAAAAACACTAGTGTAGCCTTCTCCGCAATGCCTTTAAAGTGTGCTGTACGACACGGCTGCCCAAGCAGCTCGGATTACTGGCTCGGATGACGGACGTACACGCTGTGACCGACTGACACTCAAATCAGACCCACAGTGCAAGTGGCACCTCAGTTCTCTTGCCGCCGCTACCACCTTGCAGCCTGGAGGCAGCGGCATCAACGTGCGCACCGAAATGCTTTCACGGACGCAGCTACAGGCTCGCGTTGGCCGTGTCATATCCTAGAACGGGCTCAGCGGGGGGGGGGGGGGGGGGGGGGGGGGGGGAGTAGAAAGGATTGCTATTGGTGCGAACACCACAAGTTCATGGTGGGCGTTCCGCGAGCGAAATCAATAGTCAGCCACCCATGTAGGCCTCACTTGATTCTCCGAGATTCGGTGGGCAACGGGTGTTTTTAAACTTTTGTTCGTCACCGGAAGACAACAAACCTGAACGCAAAAAAAAGCGAAACTGGAAAAAAAACAGACTGTCAAGTCGCGACCCATTACCCATTAACAATACAGCAACGTTGCATATTTAAGGAAACTGATTTTTAAAGTTGCTTGCTGTAATCAGTGGCCGCTTCCTGATTTGTCACATGCTCGCAAGGCGGCGCTTCCAATTGCCACATGCTCGTAAGGTGGCGCTTCCAATCGATCTCAAATTTGAAGTTGGCGCTCCGGCAATACACCCACCTGTTGTTAGAAAGGGCTAACGAATTGCACCTATTCCAAGAAATATGGATCCCGTCTACTGTGCTGAGGCACTGGGACGCATCAACAGTAAATTATCACTGACGCTGCTCCTTTACAGCGACGGGTCATCATCGCAATCGACCAAGCTCTAGATACGCTTGCTACTCAATTCACCATACCGGCATCACCATGAAACCTGAGCAGGCAGTCGTCCACAGGCCTCGTCTAACACCCCGTGCCCACAGACTGACAGGCAGGGTGCGTAAACTATGGCACATTTATATTATCCCTGTGCACGGCGAGAACCCTAAGACCTTACGCAGCCATCTCACCCAAATTTGCACTGACATAGACGCCTCGCCAGACGTCATATCCGAGAACCAGCTTATACTCTGCCGCCCTCGCAAACTTCATTCGGCAAGCAGGAACCGCCTAAGCGCCTCACTCTGTCATAGGAGCCAACATCAAATCATTGGCAAAACTGCTCCAATATCAACGCTTGGGCAAGCAGGAATATCCATCACCTCAAAAACGACTAACCCGAGAACGGGTCGCCATCTGGCGACAAATAATCATTTGATATTCTTGCTCAAACCACGCCCACACTCTATCCTACCTTATATTCCAAATAAAACGAATGCCCTTACCCACTTCCACCAAATGGAATGCCATGCTGTCCATCGGGGACCTGGATGGCGAGCAGACGCTGGTAGGCCCCAAAGCTTGCGGCAGCCGCTTCAAGAGCCTTATACTGAGGACACCTCTTGGACAGGGCAAGCTCCTGGCTACCGCACGAAATGTTGTACATCATCACCATCCATCACTTGTCAGCTTGCATGAGCAAGAGTATGCGGATTCGTGCTTTCCGATTAAGTTGCGCAGCGATGCAGTCGAAGATGGCGACACACAGCGTTAAATAGTTGCCGTCTAATTGTCAAGTTTTTGGTGCTGACTGTTTAACACGCTGAAGTTCAGGCTGCGAGATGCCGTAGTGGCTTAATACGGCGAGTGCAGAAGTGGACCTTTTCATTTCCTGCTAATTCGAGTGCCGTTGGCATCTGTGAAGTATTTAAAATGGTATGTGTTTCATTTATTACATGCACATCACGTGCTGCGTGACATCGTATTGTGACGACAGCGAGAAGCGCGGAGGTTCTGGGGGCCTCGGTGCCTAATTTCGTCAGCACAGCATTGCATTGACGAGGAGACTAGCCTTAAACCTTAATGACACGTGCTGCTCGCACTGTAAATTGCATCTTCACACATGGGAGCTCCACTCGTACAACTAAGTGCTTTACAAAAGTCACTGTATAGAGCGGTAATAGGCATCGTGTTACACTCGTCCGTTAGAGGCTAACCCGTAAAAAAATTAACCATGGAGAGTCAGCAGAACATCGTGAAATAAAGCAGAGATCTGCCTTAAAGCTAGTCGACCAAAATCGCGTCCCACAGCAATGTCCAATGCTTTCGTAATGGTGCTGCTTTCTAACTGCCCTCGAAGTGCAGGTTTAAGAGCCTGGATTGCCTTGTTAGGAAGGCGGGACAAATTAGTGCTTGAGTCGTATTGAAAACCCAAAAAATTAGGGTAAGTATTTTGTTCAAATAGCTGAAGTATTTAGTTGGATTAACAGATTTCCGGTCATAAACTGTTACTAAGCTAGATCTTTCAGTCGGCCTTTGTATCAAAACTCACCAACTTCATGACTTTAAAGAGCTATGTTGTACACGAAGAGCCATTGACAACTAGATAACATAAAACAAATTTATTCTAGCTATACTGTAGACTGTGGTTTTAATAAACAACGTCGAGCGAATTAAGCGCACCCACCATACCCATTTATATATTTGTGAACAAAGTAGGAGGAAGGTGCAATAGTCAAGTGCCTATTTGACTTGAGCTGACTCATCACTGTTTACGTTCGCGCAACTTTGCAAGGTTATAGCGAACTTTGAACTTATTCACAAATGTTAAAATGTGCCACTTTATTTTTATAAGCAAGTAGCTTCGGTGCATCGTTAATTCACAGGAAGCCGCGGCATCGTCTGATCCAGAAGTGAAAATCAGGCCAAGAGAGCGCCGCTTCTAGCAATCATCTAACACTGAACAGCCTCGGTTGGCGCTCATCCTAGTTGCACTGTGGCTAGCGATATTCTCGAAGGATAACGGAGGCGGGAGCGGCAAGAGGAAAGAGAGAGAATGTACTCTGGTCGTAATTCAGGCGGCTAATGAACAGGCCTGACTAATGTTTTCGCTAGCCCCAGCTTCAAGGCGCTTAGAAATCCTCTCGAACTCACATTTGCCCTGACGAAGGCAAGATTGTAAGGGCTGCAGCCTCTCGCTTGCTGTAGCCCTCTCGCAGTCGGTCTGTGGAGTGGCGTAGTCGACGGAACGTATATTATCTTACGGACAGGTCTAATCAAGTTCGGAGCCAAGTTCACGCGTTTCGTTCTTATACAATCCGAAAAGTTCGTAAAGAGGTAATGATGACAATGTTTTGAAAAATGTATTGATATAATCACCATTACGCCCAGGTTATTCGATTTCTGAAACGCATAAGTGCTGTTTGGAGTTCTTTGATCATAGCAATAAAGCTTGGAAGGAAATCGTCATTGTGAATATATAATCCTTGCATCACAGGCTGGAGTGAAGCTGGGTCAGTTGCGACCAGCGAGAGTGTAGGAAGCCGGACCTGTTCTGGAACAGCGTAGCACGAGAGCACTATACCCTGGTAACCACTGAGAACTTGCTTAGAGAGTGTCATTTAAAGCACACAAGATATGGAGCCTTCATTGCGTAGTACCGTGAAGATAGAGACGAAGCAGGCTGTTGAAGAAACCAAGATGGTAGTCAAGGACAAGCAGAATAAAAAATATATTGAGTGTAGGGGTTTCTGCCTACGATTTGGCTCCGCGCCGCGTGTGCGCACACATTGAACAGTCCTGATGTAGCAGACTCGCGCTCAACTCAACGGCATATAACGCTGTTTGACACCATCACGTCGCTTCTGGGCAACTGTGAACCGTGTGCAGTCAGTTTGCACTTACTGGGAGCTTCATCACAGTGCCGCATTCCTTTGCAGCGTGTTATGCTGTTTGTGATGCCTTGCCTATTTGTGTTCGCAAATTCGTCATTAAAAGTGATACAGTAAAGCCCCCAAAAATTAAACTATAATAATTGGAAGTTAGAAAAGGAAGAAATAGCCCATTAGCATCCTCGAAAGAAGGCACAGAACTCGAAAGAAAACCAGTGAGTTGTTCTTCGAAATATCATAGATGATGAAAAACTTTGGGAACACTTGCCACACTCTGAATTTGGAGTGTAATATAAAATTGCACTGTTTTTGCTACTTTCATACTTCATCATTTTCCTACTACTTCAGAGCTATTTTCTTGTTTTGTTTTGTAGTTATTTTTATTGTTTATTTAAAGATATGCGATTTTATTCTTTTGACATGTTTTGTAATCTTCTTTAGCTTTGATTGTGAACGTGTGGTTGACCCGTGTGGAGCCTCAACCCTGCCAGAACCCAGCCATGCGCTCGTCGTCCACCGCTTCATCCGCTACCTTCACTGGATGACCTACTAACTTCGCTAAGAAATTCCTCTATTTTCAAGATTTGAATGTCACGAGGTCACGCGGCATAGCTGAGCTCTGATTGGTCGGAGTTATATATGAGAATGCGAGAGCCCGTAATTTCAATCGCTCAATCAAGGGACTTCGTAACCCAGCGTGGCACCAACGTTTTTCTAGCTGCGCTCGTTTCCCCTTGGAAGCGCGCCTGCAAAATCGGCTGCGCAACTCTCTGACTTGTGTAATAGGTGATGAAGTCAACTGATCACGTAATCTGTCAGATATCTCATGTTTCAACAATTTTCTTCTGCAGTTTTCTTTTTATGGTAATATTGTGCGATAATCAATCGAGCCGGCGATGTTATGCATACATTCCTTGTCGATGCTTCGCCACTCTAATAGTATTGTTGCAGTGGTGCAGCCTTTACAGGCACAGTGCGCTTTTGGGAAAATGACATTATAAAAACGTTCCGATGTTGCTGCCTGTCCAGCGTTTCCTATTGGTGCTTACAGTGGACGAAATGTGGCCATGAACATATTTCTACAAAGCTATATATCAGTCTAGTAGTACATAAGAAAAAGACCAGTTATACTGTAAGAAGCGCCACCTACAAGCGGTACATCTCTGAAAACACAAAACGAGGTAGCGTAGTGGTGCCGTTCAGAAAAAAAAAAAAAAAAAAAATCAGTTGCTTAACTAAGCTAGCCCAGAATACACGTAGGAAAAGCTAGGATTTGGCTCTTTTTGTCTGGTTATCCGATAGGTTAGGCTGCACCGGTTAAGCAAATGAGACACTATCGTGGTTTTCGACGGGTGTAAAGCACATGATTACTGAATGTTACACTTCATAGATATCACCGATCAATGGTCAGTAAAGTAGTTCGCCATCGTCTCAGCTTTAGATATACAGTATCTAGACATGATGGTTCTCTTGGAACCGCCACGATCAATGGCGGTTCCTCACTGCGTAGTCTGGACTTGAGGCTCCGATGTTAGATTAAAGTCGAGCTTAACCTCCATACACTCACTGAGCTTCGGCATCTTCTTGCTGTACCGTTGCACGGTCTTCGTCTCCGTGTATTTCGGCAGCGACTCGGCGTCTTTGCCGATACGAGACTTGGCAGCGCCGCATAGCGAGAGTTTTTTCCCGCTCTTAAAGGGGTCGTGAAACGTTTTCCGGAAATTTTGCACGGCTTGGTTAAATGAAATCTTTGTCCTGCATCATATAATATACCTCGATTCGTTTCATCGCCCGCGTTGATTTAATAGCGACAAAAACAGAATTTCGGTTTCCTAGCGCGTGTCCTCCTCAACTCAACAGATACGTCATAGCGCTAAGCCAATGAGAAGCTCCCGTTGCCGGAGCCCGCTGAGCCAAAGTTGACCGAGCTCGGTGTATTTTAGAGGTTTTAATTGTGCCCTACTCTATGCTCACACAGGGTTTTTTTAATATGGCCGACGCCTAGGTTCCTCTATAGCTGTGCTGCTATAGTGAACTAGAATATAGTCGCTACTGTTAAAACATGGTTATATCGTGGGCTTTGAGCCTTACGCCAACGCAACTTTTCGGGTGCCAGGTCGGCGAAGATGGAGCCTGCGAGCGACCGGTACAGTAACAATTGTGTCGAGAGGCAGCGGTAACCGTGGCACCGTCAGCCTCCCGATCCCAGCCGTTTCGGAACTACGCATTGGTATGTATGTCCGAGTTTTGCAGCCTAGCCTACGTTTGACCGTTGCGAGAGTGCGCAATCGCTAACCGAAGCTTTCGAACAGGTGCAGTTGCGGGCGGTGCGTGCCGATGCCGACTGCTCTTGAGAACATCTGGCGAGATCCCGGCGGCGACTACGTAGTTGAAGCAGCCGTCTGGGTGTTACAGATCATCCGCATTTACTCCAAATGCTTCTTGATCATGGACTGCTAGTCGAGAACACAAGGTAAGAACCTTGAGCGAAAGGCGACATAACTTGAACAAGCGGCCACCTGTTTTTCATTTTCTCGAGCAAGAAATGCTGTAATAAAATCTATTGCGGAAGGCAGTGTTAATAAAAGAAAGCTTTCCCTTTAACGTTACTTACTTGCGATCATCTACACTGTCTACAGTGTCGATATTGCGCCACGTTAGCGCGAATACAACATCGTTGGTTTTCATATTTTTCTTGTTTTCGTAGAAGGTGCGCATGAGCATGACGTTTCACCATGCAAATTACTGGTTTGCTTAATTCCATGCACGAGTAAATTAGAAAACACGCATCATCTGATAATGTGAACTTGATAAATGGAAAGGGCATGCACATTGATGTGAAGTAACAGCAAAAAAAAAAAAAGCGCTGTCCGGACACATTTGCTTGTTTTATTAGCCAGGTATGACCTTCAGCAAGTGCAGCACTTCAAAACATGAATACATAAGGAATGCCACAAGAAATGCAGTAAATAAGTACAAAAGCAATCTCATTTCGGAGGACTCTGTGCCAAGTGAAATTGCATGCAGTGAAGTAGCATGTCTCCTGCAGAAGCCATGGGAAAATGCGCTAAAAAAACGACACAGAAGAGAAAAACACACAGAGCAGGACTGGCTTCTGCTGACGATCACTAACTAGCCCGACAACTCTTGTTATAGCCTGTCCCCACTTGCTGCCAGAACAATCACCATACCAGCACTCAAAGTTTTATTTGCTAGTTTTTTTTTTTACCCACTTGCATTAGGTGAGTGTTGTATAGTGTGCAAATATAATTAAAAAAATTGTCTGACTTCACTGATACCATCATCAACGCCTCCACATAGTAAACCTCTCCAAATGCTTTGACACTGACATTTTACATGTGCTGAAATGTGACAACCAAAAAAAAAAAAAAAAAAGACGTTCTTCCAAAGGCCAGTACACCGAAACTTTCACAGCTTGAGTAAGTGTTGGAAATTTTACAGTTAGCAAATGAAGTTATAGAGTAGTTTTGCGGCACTTGCAGAAAGTTTGGCACATGGCGTGTTGTGGGAAAACAACTGAGAGCCGTTGACAGAAATGGACTTGTAGTTTATGGCTCCTTCGAATAGAATGACTCCATGCACAGAGCTGCTTAATGCATAAGTCGCATACTTAACATCTTCATGCTATGCGGATGATATCAGCGTGGACATTGACATCGGCCACAACACTAGTATAGAGGGTGTAAGACGACTACCAGGTTTTGTCAGTCAAAAGCTGCATTGCATTCAGGCATTATTTTGCTGCAGTAGCAAATTGTGATTGCACTGGAGTTCTAATATTGGGTGGATCTCATTCACTCTCAATCACCTGCAGCAGAATTCAAAGTTTGCCATACTTCCAGGGAGAATAAATTGACAGTGAAAGTTACACTGTACAGCTTCTGTTAAATGGGAATTAATTGTACACATGCATGAATAACTTTGAAATTTGTAAAAGACCTAAACCATATTTTCATTTTGCTATGCTGAAAAGTGAATATTGCTTTTTCTCTTGTCAACAGGAGGCACCGCTACATCTGCTACAGCCAGCTTGCACACTGTCTTTGGGGATGCCTCGGCAGACATCACAGTAAAGTCCTCCCTATTTGTGGTGCAAGCCAAATAAAGGAAAGGTTTCCATCTGACAGTTACACTGGTTTCCAGTTTGCACAAGGTTTGTAGAGTCATCACCTTATTCATTCTGAAACAAGCCGGAAAACATGAGAAGAGAGAATTGCAGGACAGCTGGACTAATAACTGGAATTTTACTAAAGGATAGAGGCAAAAGAAGACTTGCACAGAGATGCACATGTAAAAAAGGTCCCAAAAGACTGTTGACTGATTTCTTAGCCAAACACACGTCCTTAGCCTTTGCAGTATAGTGTGCCTTTGGATTTGGATCTGCGGCTTTGTAACGAGTGGTTCTTGACCATAAGGAATTTGCTTTTTTTAGATGATTTTTTAGACCCTTTTTGCTTTCCACGCTTTCACTGCTTTGGGGGTTTTTCATGCACGTGCATTTCTGTGCAAATCTTCTTTTGCCTCTTTCCTTCAGTAACATTTCAGTTGTTGGTCATGTGCTCCTCTCACGTGTTTCGTTTTCTGGCTGGTTTTAAGATGAATCAGTACCAACTCATCCAGTTGTTAGTCTTGTTATCACTAGCCTGACTGCACCCACTGCTGGGCAAATGCCTCTCCCATATCCATCCGAATAACCCGATCCTGTGCCAGGTGCATGATTCTCGCAAACTTCCTAATTTCATCTGCTTGCCCGAGTTTCTGCCGCCCCCTGCTACACTTTCCTTCCCTTGAAATCTAAAAGACATATATAGGCTCACTTAGAATGAATTTTGTGTACTCACTCCCTTCCTTTACCTTTGACGGGTAGAATTTTTCTTTTTTTGGAACTGACCGCAGATACATCATAATGGGGGAGGCATCATACTAGATGCCTCTCCCATATCCATTCAAATAACCCGATCCTCTGTCAGCTGAATTCATATGATCCCCGCAGACTTCCTAATCTCATCTGTCTGCCCGAATTTCTGCCGCCCTCTGCTATGCTTGCCTTCCCTTGGAATCTACAAGACATATATAGGCTCACTTAGAATGAATTTTGTGTACTCAATCTCTAACTATATCTTTGTCGGATGCATTTTTTTTTAGTCAGCACTGACCTCAACACATCATGATTGTGAAGCTGTATATACACATTTGTATATTTAGGAGAGAGGAAGACAGCGAAGAAGCAGGAATAAAAGATGTCTTGCTCTAGGTCAACTTCCTTCTAGCCTAGCCTAAAAATTTTGTCTGCACTGATGAACCTGCGGCCAACCAATAAATTATTTTGAAAGCAACATGTCTCTCTTTAACGCTCATTTGGTAACATTAGATAATGCCCAAATGTACTTCAAAGTGGTGGTCCTTGTGGCACTGACAAACCTAGATTTTCTAGTTGCCGCGTTCACCTTTACGCGGCCTCGAAAAATAGTGGCTCATGGGGAATAGAAAAATCAAACGGTTTTCTGCAAAAGCTGCTTTGAAAGGTGGCCACTGTTTGCAGCATTTTGCAGTCTCATTCAGAAGCAAGCCAACATAATCTGCAATCTGTAGACATACGTACAATAATATGTGCCTTATACTTTGAAATGTACCAGACTTTAACCAGTCATAAAACAGCAGGCTGAAAAGGTATGTATTGTAAAGCCTCCTTCATTGATGATACCCATAGTTTGCATGGAAACATCTGCTCTAGAACCTGCATGACGTTGAGTTAATTGGCCTGCTGGTTGAATATGCCACCAAAATGCTGGTAATACAATGAACTTCGTCGGTGCTGGGATCAAGTCTGGAATTATAAATTTGAGATGATTTAATTGTGAAATCTTTTGCTGCTGAATTGACTGCAGGCCTGAATGTAACAGGATTAAAGGACAGCTGTAGACGTAAGGGCAGCCCACATTGTTACGCCATCTTATGCGTCCTAGTGCACATAGTATCTACATACCGTGCAATGTTTTGCTAGTAAACAATGTAATCACAGATTTGCGAAGCTCCAAGAATGCTACACTGATGCTGTCTGAGTAGCTGCTTGTGTCGCTGAATATTGTGAAAGCCTTTTGATGGAACGAAAACTGCTTGGTGAATACTTATGCAGAGCGAGGTTGGTCAGGAGAGCAGGTGATATGTACACCTTCGCAATTTAACCATACAAGCACAGACTATGATACTCATACAAATTGAAAATTATAAGGGAAGGAATTGAACTGAAGACTTCGCGGTTCGACAGTCCAAACTTCTGCTACATGTGCTTTGGGCTGTGTGTGCTAGCCCGCTTGCAATCTGATCGCCCGAGCCAGGAAAATGGTACACACCCATATGAGCACCACTGCCAGTACTCTTTAACATGTACATAGAAGTGCAGGTGCTTGGGATAAACCTTGGCTGCCGCAATGCACCTCAAACAATGGCATGTTAGCCAGAATAGCAGGTTGGACTTGGTGGTTTTCCATCCTGAGGTAACAACGCAAAATGTGGACGGGAGCACAAGACGAGAAGACGATGAGACATTGTGTCGTCTTCTCGTCTTGTGCTCCCATCTACGTTTTGCGCGGTTACTTCAGAATGTCGCGTGCCTGCCCAATATCTACATAATTGTCACACGAACCACTTTGTGTGTATTTACGACTACTTGCACAACACCATTGCCACCCACTGATGACAATCAGCTGAAAAGCAGTTTTTAACGTACACTCCGCTGCCATTAATTACAAATGCTATCACGCTACGACTTCCCATACCACCCCACCCAACCTCTGTGTGTAATTACTCCACTTTTGGTGCGTTTGCATGTTCTCGGGATACTGAAGAAATCTATGGTACCAATTAGTAGATTCAAGCAACTTAATCTGACATACATCTGGTGAGAATATTACAACTCTATCCATGTATACACAGATCTGTATCACCACAAGCGTCACCTACAATTGTGGTGATGCCGCTCAGAACATGACTCATTTTTTTTTAGGGCATAATTCTCCACAAACCGCTGATGAGCTTGTGGCCCCTTAGTAAGAGGCTTTCCACATCTGTGGGAACCCACTTCAGAAGTGGTGTGCATTCACAGTTTCAAAGCCTGCATTACAAATTTTTGGAAGTTTTCAACACCACACCCTTACCAGCCTTTGGCCTTTGGCACTACACATCACTGAGTTCCTTATATCTACTTGTGCTCAAGGCCACAAGGTAGTGCTTTAGTGGATCCATACCCACTTGCCAATTATATGTCATTATGCATGCTTTCTCCATCGACTGCATCTAAATGTGGTTTCACACACAAATATTTATACTTAATTGGACAGGCAGACTGCCCAGAATGTTCCACATGTGACATTACGGAGACTGTGGAGCGTGTACTAGTGGTGTGTCCCAGTATATGCGTGCAAAACAATAACTCGAGTTACTTATTTGAAGTGTTTTGGCAACAGGCCTCTCTCAGAGGACTTATTGGCCGGTTGGCCAGAAATGGAAAGCTCTACAGGCAGTGCAGGCTTTCTGCTGCTTCTTGCATGACACAGGACTTGACTCGTTACTGTGGTTCAAGCTACTATTCCTGTATATATTTTAATCAAGTCACGACCCTCTTAAGCCAATCTATTCGCCTTTCCAATCAATAACACTTGCGTGAATGCATTTCTCCTGGATGGTTGACCTGGTAATCACACCATCGTAATGCAAGGACATGGGGCGTATGAGCTTTTGAGGTAAAGAATTTTTACACTAGAAATGTCTTTTAAATGATGTGAAGGATTCTGAGCTCTGCTCAACATGATCCTCCTCTTTGGAGACTTCATCAGGTTCTATGGGACTAGATGAGTTCTGTGAAAAGAACGTGATCAAAGTGGAACCAAGGGGCCTGTTCTGGGTGGTACGATATGCTGGTAGGGGCACCTGTTGTGCTGGCCTCACGGTATCGTTCAAAAAGAAAAAATCCAAAATGCGCATATTACTGCTATGAGGGCAGTCTGGCAGGAAACAGTCAAATAGAACTGGTGGCTTCTGCGAGTCGAGTAGTTCTCAAATAGGCATATCTGTAAGGCTACAAATCGCAACTACTTTTACTGCCTTTATCACGCGACCTACACTTTTTTTGCCAATGCACTGGACCAGCGGTTTTGCGTCGGTACGACGCATCGTTTGAGGTGATGAGCTTTCTTCGTTTCCGGTCCACGCCGAGGCTTAGAATGACGCCGAGGTTCATTTAGGACTTCCAGTAGAAAGTAGTACGAACACATGAACCCAATCGGTGTGCCAAAACTTGTGAAAGCGAACGTTACTTCCACTCGGAGAAGCCGTGCTGCAATCTCGCGACGCACACGGTTGACATAGCGAGCACTCAAACCCGCACAACACGCCTAAACCCAGAACCTAACGTTGTCAGGAAAAATAGGCGAAGTCTGAGCACTGTAGACGTTGTAGGAAGTATGCTTCCTTCTTTTTTTTTTTCATTTTTTTTTTTTTGAAAGGTTACGAAAGAGGCGTCGGGAAGGTGGGGGAGCAAAGCTGCGACAACGCGTTGGGTGAAAGGGCCACCCAAGTACATTGTACCAGCCTTTTTTTTTCTGTTTCCGGCTTTCAGTGTAGTGCCATAGTTCAGGTCATCCAGCCGAAATAAAGGAAGCGAAGCTCAACACGCTATTCTCAATGATGCAGCGTGGAGGCGAGCAATTAATATACGAGTACACGCCGCGGCGCCCACTCCTGAAACACTCCACCCACCACTCGGATTGAACACACTTGTCGATTTCCATGACCTGAAACCGTATTTACATCGTATCTTTAATGACGCCAAGAATAAAAAAAAAATTACAGCAGCGGCCGCACAACCAAATTGTACCGGTGAGACTGCTCAAGACGTTCTGCTCCATCACGAATGTTCGCAAAAAAAAAAAGAAAAAAAAAGAAAACAACAACAAATAAGATTAGAACCATTGTCATTTGGAGTACCCGGCGGAGCGAGGTATAGTCGTCGTTACCGAAAACCTGAACTTGAGCGTCACCTCTCGCTCTGTTCCAGAGCGCAGCGAGAAGCAGACACCACCCGTCCTCCTCCGCCGCCGCCGCCGACCGCGTGTCACGTGACAGTAACGAGGGATTGCCCTGGTTGATTGTTGAAGAAATGCGTTTGCGTGAGCGAATAATTGATATACTATTTTTTTATTTGCTAACTTTAACAGGAACCTATTATTTTATGGGACATAATGATTATATCTGCGTTTACAAACGGCTAAACATGACGTAGGCGAGTACTTCTAATTCCGGCCTACAGGGTCGCATGGTCGCTTCAGGAACGCAAAAATGCTGTGATTTCAGAATGGTATTATTAAATGCAGAAGCAATATTCCAACGAGATATTTCGGAATCGGCATGCCTAATGTTTACTAAAGCAAGGAAAATTGCAATTGGGCAGCTACATTTTCGTTTCACGACCCCTTTAAGGCGTCTCCGACGATCGCTTATCCTTCCTTGCTTCATTCGTATGTCGTTGAACAGCCTCGCGCCATGCGACGACTTCTGTACCTGTCGACGATTCTTCGCTAACCTCCACTGATGTTGTTCACAGTACGTGCGCTCGTCGTCCACCGCTTCATCCGTTGCGTGTCTATCTAGCCAGCGCACGCTCTGCCGCTTTTTCTCAGCTTTGCTGTAGGCCCACAACCACGCGGGGCGTTAACATCGCTATCACGATGATCACACGTGGTAATCACGATGACGACGATGATGCGCATAGAGGGGCGGGACGTGACGTGCGCCATGCACATCCTGAAGGCCAGGCTGCACCTTGTGAAATAGTGCATCCGTACTAAAATTTAGATGTCACTGCAGGAACTGCATGGGAAGAATGCGAAAGCATTAGCCCTACTGCGGCGGTTTCGTAATTTTTACTTTTTAACTTCTTAGTGCTTTTTTTCATTATTTTCCTCCTGAGTTCTTTATTTTCAAGTTTATTTAGTGCTATTTTGTGTTATTTTATTTATTTTTCTTGTTATTTTTAGTTTTTATTTTGTTCTTTTACACCACCAATTATCATAATTTTATTTTATAGTATCTATAATAATTACAATCATTCTTATTTATCATTTTTACATACCGTACTAACGCTTCCATTAGTATGTAATTGGTTTACAGGAAAGGAAAGGCGCAGTATCTGTCACGCATCTCCTGAAGGTCCGGTTAGACCTCGAGAAATAGTGCATTCGTACTAAATGTGCTGCAATATCGTCATTCTCGTCTATCTATCTAGTTGTTCATGTGTTGTGGTTCACTTAAGCACATATTACAGACGTCACAATTCCTATAATCTAAATATTACAGTAGCACAGCAGCGAAGTCGCGTCTTCTTCCACATTCGTGTATGCGTATGCATTTTCGGGATATATTTACGAGAATATATTACGAGCCTACCTCATCACGGCTTGCAAGATATCTATTTAGACGCATGCTCCAGAAAGCTATACTGCACGCAAGGAAACATTTGTTTCATATATGATGTTCATTCTGACACAACCATGCTGCGTGGAATGCTTATCTCTTACAGTATCAGCAGCGCTACAGCAAGCTCCAAGACAAGCCCCACGTGCTCTAAGAAGGTGGCTTTACGAAATTTATTTTAGGCGTATGCAATAGATACCATCTCCCAGAAGATCAAAGTGAGTCCTTAATTTTGTGACAGAAGATACTTCATACCAGTTGGTTGAAATGTGTCCAGACAACTTAGCACGGCCTGTTCAGGAAATAAGTGCGAGTAAAATAGGCCACTGTTCACTCTGCGGCCACCAATATAAACACACTCCTTAGGACCGATTCTCTCATCTAGCAGTAAACCAGGTGACTAAGGTAGCAACAACGACACGGCAGAATCGACAGCACGGTGCGAACAAAGCTTTCCTTGCTTGCACACCAAGGTTTTATGCCAGTGTAAACAGAGGCCAAGTTTGTGTTTATACAGCGCACGTCTTTAACCACTGCTTTGCACGCGTGGTGGCGAAAGATCAACAGCCAGACAGCGAGCATGCTCTGTCCCTGTCACGTTCCGTATAGCGCATGCTAAGTACACTCGGCTCCTGTTTAACTACATCCGAGCAGCAATAGCTGTTCAGTAGATAAGCATGCAATCTCGTACTCTCGCAGGGTGAGTGGGGTATTGCCTGTTACGAGCGCCCCACGTTATCTCCCCCATGAATGGTACAATAGAAATTGTCCGATATTCAACAAAGCAGGGATAACTGCCCGGTTACAAGACACTTTACCTTCGTGTCCAGGTTATCGGTGTTAAAATTAGAGTAACGTGTGTAAGCCTGCTACACATTACGCTTCCGCGTCAAGAACAGATGTCCCCAGTACAATGAGAAAACAAAATAACGCCTTTTTTCAATAAAAAGGAGCACCTTTAAAAGCAGGTTGAGGTTTTGACGAATTCCAGAGTCTTAGCCAGAACATTAACGTACGTTTTCTTAGTAATCTAGAATCTCACACGGGACTGACACAAACCTGACTCGAAAAGAAGCCGAAAGCACTCACTTAATTTTTTGCCCGGATCTGGGTCCGAAGAGTTTCGCGGATTGAAAAGGTCCTGACACAAAGAAAGAAGACCTAAAATGAGAATTCGATACAAGCGGATATGAATGTCAAGTTATTAATATTTCTGAGGTACCGCAGAAACAAAAGGGCATGACGATCAAGCGCAGAATATTCTCAGAACTCATAGAGTATTCACTTTCCGAAGAGAATGCCCTCACAGAAAATTACAGCCCCATCTGACACTTCTACTGATGTTATAAATACCGTATTGGTCTTCTAATTCTTACATATATCTCTAACGTTTACTTATATGTTTCTCAAACATATTTGTCCAATATTTCCTGAAATCGCTGATTTAAGTAATTTCTGTCGAGACGCGTTCAGTTTGTGAAGAACGCTGCACTCATGTCATTTACAAATATTTATATTGCCCATGTTATCTGACTGCAAGTTGTACTAACTTACGTAATTAGTAGATGCTACTTTCTTCGATGCTCATTCGATTTTTTTTTTTTTCAGGTCTTTTCTTCTTAAGCAACGAGGATGATTTGGATAAGTGATGCTGCTATCTACCCTATAAGACTATGGTGGTCGGGTTTCAAATGTTCAGGTGCGCCAACCTGAAAAAGCAGCTCAAACTGAAACACTGAGAAACCTCCAGAAGCAGACGTAGCCAGCCACGCAATCCCGGCTGCCGCGGCTGCTCCATCCCTTCGCCTGTAGGCACGGGGAAGAAGGCACTGTCACCCATTGGTGTACCCCATTGCATGCTCCGGCCTAAATGTTTATTGAAAACGAAGTGAGACGGCGTACATTGTCCCCAAGTTCTCGAACACTGGACAACTCTCGCAGACGGTAGACAAGGAGAATTGCTTCTCGATGTCTGCGCTGCTTTTACTCCCTCTTCGCCTCTCTTTTCTCGTTCTGGAGCATTCGGTAACAGTTATGCAAGACCGCCACGCCCTGGGCACCGCTGATTCTGGATGAGGCTAAGAAAGCAGTAGCAGGCAGGACCCGGCTGGGCGAATACGCAATATGAGAGCTATGAGCCCAAGTATCTGCGTGCCAGCTCTTGGAACCGCGCTTCGATTTCAGTTAGACTTTGTTGCAGAAATGTGGCCGTCGCTCGGTTGTAGATGCCTCTCTTTACTATTTGTTGTTTCTGTTTATAAAGTTTAGTTTCGTCTGTTGTATTAGGTCCGTCCTCCTTCGCCTCTCCTAATGTCAACGACACGTCGCCCCGCCAAACTGACGGCCAATCGAAAGGTGTGGAGAAAAGTGAAAGAACAGAACAAACCTCATTTTGTTCACGTTACTTAACGTAGAATCATTACAAGCTTATAAAGACATAGGCTGTGTTTGTTTTCACCTCGCATGCAATACATCGTTCATGAAATTTTCTGCAGAAAAGCAAACATTTTATTGAATATGAAACTAGCATTCACACCCTATAATAAATGTCTGTGTTAGGAAAACGGAAGGCGTTAAACACATGCAGAACGATTAGGCTTCACCTCTAACTGTAGAATGCGATTGTGTAAAATTATCTGGCTGCTAATTTAATACTTCCATATTTATTCTGCACCCCTAATGACCACTGAATAGCATGCCCATTCCACAGTCCGAACGGTCCCAGGTTTGGTTCCAGCCTTGTCAAAGACTCCTTCAAAGACCTCCGTTTGGTTACAGGAAATTCCTTGATAAATATGGCAGTCAGTTCAAATAAATTGGAGCAGTTCCTGAGTGTAATTGTCCTCAAGATGTTTCCGTAATTTGCAACGATGCTGACGCCGACGCCGCACTTTCTGCAACATGAGACTCTTAATGCATTCGCGTTAATATTCACTCCTCTCAGTCGATCGATCGTACTTTCATTTTTATTAGACCCACTTTATCGCCTTTCAGTCAGTAAAACATGTCATGGACCCACAGTTACGTGCAGGCCATGCCTTGACACACAGTGGCCCACACTGGATTGTCCTGTATTCCCTGGCTTCCATTTTCTCTTCAGCTGCAGTGTGTGTTCAGAGGTCGTTGATTACAAGATTTAAGGCCGCAGCATGTGTCGACAGCTGCTCCGTCAGTCGCGGGCTCCACAGCGCTGTTAAACAACGTGGCACAACAGGCTTCCCAATGGCGCCTAATGAAACTCGCAGACTCCTCATTCCTTCGCTCCCCATGCTTTTCCCCGTCGGAACCCGTGGTCGCCATCACGACAGAGGCTGGTGCTCGGGAACACCTTCGTTTCACGTGATGTAAGAGGTTAAGAGAGCCGCTGTCATTAGCAAGTCTCATTGTGTATCGGCGACACGTCTAGGGACGACGAAGGGCAGTAACAATTCATTCACTATGTGACAAAGTGAGTAGTTACATTTAGCGAGTGCCTCTGGACTGGCTGTACGTTGCAGAGAAGGTGACGCAATCCCTCCCAACAATAGTGCAAGGGCTGAGCAACCTTCGTCGTATACCGCGTTCAAGAGACGTGCGTTGCGCGTGGTTGGTACGGCAGGGCCAGTGAATTCACTGATTGTATTCCACGATAATTAAAGAATGACTATGGCTACCTCTCGGTTAGATTAATACCGAAAGTGGCTCGCTTCTCTCTCTTCCTTTAGGTCTCCATCGCTGCCACTACGTTTTTTTCTTCATTGCAATGTGAAACCAGGAGTTACCGCTATGAACGTTGCGCAAGGGTGTTGAAAAATAGTACTTGATCCGTCGATTTACAGCCGAAGTGGGGATGTCATTACCGAGATTTCAATAATAATGTTTTGGTTGAAGACCACCGCTTTTCGTGCGTGCTTTTCGTGGAGTGGAAGGATAGCGTCCAGAACGACTTCGTGTGTATCTGTCTAGAAAGACTGCGAATAGATTTTTCGATACACTCTCAATGCGACGCGCAAAACATGGAAGGGAACAGGGCATAATTGGATGCGTCCATAACTGGGTTGCAAAATGATTATCATAGAAAGAGTTGAGGACAAATCTTAAAACAGCCATGAAAGTTCCATATGCGGCTGGTTCTTTCAATACATTTTCCATTTGTCCTTTGCTGTCCTAATTCAATGCGCACAGTGAAGTTATAGGGAGATCCTGCTCGGAATTCAATAAAATGAAGCGATAATAGACAGGTTTATATTCAAAATATTTTCCTGCAATAAATTTAAGTGCCATATATTATACAATATACAGGTATATAATCAAAACGCTTCTTATTGCAGCGCACCCATATTATGCCGAAGAAGGGGTCAACATATCGCGAAGAAAACAGAAAGAGCCGAAAGCAGCAATACTTCGTATGGTTGTTACACCTAAAACAAAAGTAGAATATATGAAAGGCATTATACGAAGTTGTAAAACAAGTCACGCACAGTCCTTTAATATTTACACTGTTATGCAAAAGTAATAGCAAAATATTGAAGTAAATATGTTGCATAGACAGTCACTATGTTACGACCCTAAAATGCCCCAAGTGGCTTCTGAGTAGCTATCAACTCTCCATACGCTGGTCGCTGAGGATGGCCCCAGTCACAGTCTAAATGCAAGTAAACACCGCATTGCATGTGTGTATGCTATCATCCATTGGCGACTGCTTCTAGTGAATTATGTTCTGTATTTATCACACGCAAGGATGTAAGCCTTCAAACTGCACATATTAACCATCCGCAGGGTCCTTTCACTTTATCTATCATCAAGGTCGTCAGGTACATTGCGGCAGTTGCCGCAGTTGACACGTTACTCCAGTTTCAAGGTGATTTAGGGATTTCGCTTTGTATTATGTATCTGCATCAATGGCAGTGCTTTTCAGGCATTGCTGGATTGTTATAGCTTCAATTTATTTCTTTAAAATCATCGGTTGTTCTCTAGCACACTTGTACCGTCGGCGACAGCTATTGGGATAATTTTTAATTAAGTTTTCTTTTCCAAAACTTCAACACGTCTGTTCATCCGTAAAGTCAATGAAATAAAATACTGTACCATATATGAGAACACCACTTCATCATCAAATCCTAAATTAATTATCGTCCATTTACATGCGTTTTAAATTACAAGTGTGTTGTTTCAGCACACAGACTCGTGGGGTCAAATTTAATCCGCTAACTTCTACAGCTCCTCCTCTCATATCTCATATATGAAGCTTCGAGATGAAAATCACCACATATTATATTGTTTCGTAATTGTTGGCATTCAAAAAGCTTTGATATTCCTTCCTGCTCCTTTCCAGCCACTTCTTTCTCCGTCTTCTATAGACTCTGGATCAGGATTTGTACTGATCACTATAGCTAAATTCCTGCTGTAACGGCGCCCCCGAAAATATTGCTAATGAAGCGAAATGAATTAAACGACTCGCTCCAAAAATGCCTGCAATGTTGTTTAGTTTAAACTACTTACATAGCCGGCGCGGTAAGGACAGGAGGAAGATACCGGTTGCCCTTGGTCACCTCGCAGCGGAAAAACTCTGAAAAGGACACGCGCGGAAGAATTAACGAGATTTCTAACTTCTTGGCGCCTCATGCATTGATCAGGGGTAGCACTAACATCACCCGACAATAATCACTACCACCGCACTTTTTAAAAAGGCTTAAAGAAAGCTCTTCATGGGATAAGTCTTCGTCAGTTACCCAAGCCATTGTCTGTTCACAGACGACACGCTAGCTTGAATATGTCGATGTCAGTGTTGTTGATTATACATGTAAAAATATTAGAATACACAGTGAAAATTATACTTTAAAGTTGAAGCGTTCAGTACGTGCATGTTTCCAGCGAAATCTTAAAAAATGCTGAAGTACCTTTAGACTTCGTAAACCGGAGTCTACATTATACATCCATCGGGATCGTGGAAAGCAAATGCATTAAAGCGTGACCAGAACCAGCTCAGGATCCATCCTACACGAGAGCTTCATCTTGAGGCCGCACGAGCATTTTTCTGTGAACAAACAGCAACGACCAGTGTGCTTCCTCGTAATCTACAGAGGATATTACAGGGGCATTGAACGCATTACGCTTTCTTCGGATGGTTCCCTTTTGAGTGATGCAGTTGGAAAAAGGGTTGATGTAACAATACAGCAAGTCCCTTCATTCGTACCCCTGTTAAAAAAAGGGTTTACTAAGAGTTTTCAAAATAAAGGTGAAAATGGCAAATGCACAAAAACGAAGAACAGAGCGTTGCGAGTATCAAAGCCGGCCGACTGCACAGCGCCTCTGCACTTCTATACCACGAAATACCTGAACCGAGAGGAAAATAAATCTGCTCTGTGGTTCGCCATCATGTAGCCGGTAACGGGTGCTGCCTTTCAGTGCTCTCTGAGGAATGCCTAGGTGGTATTCGCCGATCGATTCGCAATCATATGAGCCGAATTTCTAGCCACGTAAAATACAACGTGGGAGGAAGTTACCGCCGCACTCATATTTTTTCGTACATGCGACTTTCTCTACACTGCACGGTCCCGTGGGTGCGTGCGTGCGTGTGCATGCGTGTGTGTGCGTGTGTGTGCGTGTGTGTGCTTATGTGTATGCGTGCTGGTAGCCGTGAACTCAGCGAAAGATGAATTCGCGAAAAAATTTGGTTTGCCTACCTTATTTTGTTTTTAATTTCAGGGTTGAAATGACGTCATGCATGCGTGCTGGTTTACTGTTTTCGGTGCGGGCCGTAAAGCTCTGTATGAAGCGCTATCCCTGAGCCCTCAGCTCTTTTCTACTCAGCTATGCCCTTCATAATATGCTGCAATGAATACGTGTCCCATTTTAATTTTGCGTGCTTTAGTGAACTCGCTTGTGTTATTGTGACTTTTCGTCAGGTGACGCCCTTCGGGAGCAATCGAAACGGCATTTTTCTCGCATACTTTTCTGCTCAGGTATGGTTGAATAACGGCTACGCTAAAACTGGTTAGTTGGTTTGTGGGGTTTAACGTCCCAAAGCGACTCAGGCTATGAGAGACGCCGTAGTGGAGGACTCCGGAACTTCCGACCACCTGGGGTTCTTTAACGTGCACTGACATCGCACAGCACACGGACGCCACTCCGTTTCGCCTCCAACGAAACGCAGCCGCCGAGGCCGGGATGCGATTCCGCTCCCTTGGGCACAGTAGTCGAGCGCCGTAACCGCTGCGCCACCCCGGTGGGGCAACCTACGCTAAAACTGGTAGATTACGTCAACAATGGACAGCAGCCTACGAGCTAATGAAAACTGAGAAAGCCATCGCATTACATATGGGGTATTGTGATGTCACCATACAAGTAGCAGTTGTAATTTTCTCTTATATTTGCGACGCACAAGAAGAACCTGAACTAGTATTTGCATTTTCTAAGGAATGGTTTATTATTTAAATCATTTGGCTTTTTGGCAGGGAGGAGATGATGGATTGCGTCCGTCTGTCGACCTTCAGCTGATGACTACGGACAGGCGACGCTGCCTGTACGAGCGCGTCGCAAGCAGTGCGGCATTATTTTGCAGAATTGCAAAGTCGCTGAAGACTGTCGATGTTGGGAAGGTGTATCAGTCTCGCTCGAAGCTGTTGCCAGATAAATATTTTAAAAGTGTAGGCTACGGGCATCACTAATACACTTGGACAGCCTCTAACGTAGCCCACTTGAGAGAGCAACGTATTTGATATACGAAAGCCATGGTTACAGATTTTGCTGGCCACTCGTGTTTTCTTTTTTTACTACTGTCAAATAAATTATCTTTCGAGTAATGTTAAGCATATTACTGATTTCCCGCTCTTCCAGATCAGACAAAAAAGTACGGTCTTCCCTATGCGTTTATTGTTTTGCCTAATCGCTGGCTTTTCTCAAATGCTTTGCATTGAGCGAGAACCCTGATCTTAGTATAGCACCCAAATGACAGAACTTTGCGGCTTGATTTCCTATTGTGTTTTCGTGCGCATTGAACAAAGCATCAACGCAGAAAACGTGGCTCAACGTAATGACCAAGGCCATAAAGACTGTCGAACGTCCCCTTGTATAGACAGGGAACTAGAGACAAGGGGAAACTCTGAACGTTGCCTAAGTATCGCTGGCATTTTTGATGACTGCTGCCTCAGGTCCCTTTATCAAACGTCGCCCCCACAGAATGTCACAAATTTCATAAGGCTGTTCACGACTAGCGCACAGCAAAGCCAGGGCCCAAGGGCCCCTATTGTTTCCAATAGCGGATAGGCGTGAAGTGAGGGCGATACAGGAAAGGTGTCGCATAGCTCATCTTCACGGGGAACTCCTCTTGTTCTTCCTTCTTTCTATCCATCTTCCTATTTCGGCTAGAGTGGGAAAATGTGTCCTTTAAAAGCAGGAGCCGTCTGCTATCACTGCCAAGTGGGCGCGAAGCACCATCTGGCCCGCATCGGTTCCCGCGGACCTTTCGCAGAGACTTTCGCTTCTGCGCTTCATTCTTGCAGGCAAGAAATGTGGGGGAGCTAGGTCTAGGCCTCTTCACAATTTCAGCGCGCAATAAGCTGGCCCTCTTCAAAGGGGACGGCAGGCTTCCCCATAGAGAGCCGTCCCAACGGGCTTCTTTGGAGCGGCGGCGTCTCACTCACTTTTCCTGCGCCTCCTTCATGGCCTCTGTCGACTGCGTTAATGAAAGGGGCCGGTAGACCTTAACTCTGCTGGTTCCAACCTGCGACATGAAGTGCCGCTTCCCTTCGCTTGTCTAAGACAGCAGGTACCATCTTTTCTGCTGCTGGTGCTTGTGGAAACCCCAGCTGTATGCTGCATTCTTGCTTTTCTCTGATTGTTCCCTTTTCTTCTTATTCTTCTTCTTTGCTCGTATATATTTCCCTTCGCCTTGTTTTCTCTTTCACTTTAGTTGCTCTTTTCACTGCAACTGCTAGCCTTAGCAAAGCTATTTCGAGAGGGTACGGATGAGCACGCTTTCATTTGGCCTCTGGAAGAACGCTGCTTGAAGAACACCTCTTTGAACGATTTAATCTCTTCCTCTTCTCTCGTGCCCGGTCCCTGAAATGTAAAACTTTGATGAAGGCGTTCCACTGCACTTTTTGCATAAAAAAAATTGGCCACTTTATACCGACAGTGCGCTCATGAATTATTTATTGTCCGACCGTTGATGCACATCATCTTGGGACAAGCCTAAAATACGTGCGGTCCTTCGTTCCAAACCAGCGTACGGCGGGCTGCATGTCAGTCGTTAAAATAGACAGAAATGTAATAACATGGACGGCGTATGTTTGGGAGATTGACTAATATATGTGAGCGCTGTTTCGCAGCATGCATTTTTATGCTGGGTGGATTAAGGAATGTGTCAAGGCTTTCTTCGCGGCATTGCTGCACGAGCCGGCCACGAGACCACTAAGGGATAGCGTCGCCTCTCTGCTGGGGTACTGCCGGTTTACTAAGACTTCAGCAGGGCCGGTAATGCTTGAGATCGTTAGCGAGCACGTGGGGAAGGAGATACGTTGCGATTACTCGCGCGCCAATCAATCAGGCCTGGTGCTCAACGTGTCACAGAGAGAATTTCTACATAAGTTGAACTAATTAAGCTTCATTTCACATATCATTTGAACAGTAGTTGAAGCTACGTACCACGCTTGACCATTCGTAAAGAAAGGCGAAAAAAAAAAAACACGCAGACAGAGAAGAGGGCACCAAACACACACGTAGGCCCCTACCTGTGGGTTCCGTGTGCTCTTCTCTGTCTGCTGTGTATTTTTGGTGGCTTTCTGCAAGAATTTCGAACCAACTCACCCACCAGTACGTGCTTAGCTGCTTGACTAGCTGACCTAAGGAATCCCATTAAACTGGAGGTTTGCAAAGTTTTCAGAAAACTGAAAACTTTGCAGACCTACAACTAAAAAACTCTACTACATGCAATGTTCTACATCGCGTGTATCGATCTCACATCCTCAGCCTCACTGCATGCTTCTGTATCCCGGTCCTTCGCTGCACTTGCTCAAAACTCTGTTTTACAATGCTCCGGAAAGTTCCTCATGCCCTTAAAGGTTGTGCTGAAGTGTTCTTACAACTTTGCTTTCTTTCATTGCGCGATTCTTTGCGGTGCGACATGAACGCCGCCGTTGCGGCTCTGGTAATAAAATGATGGCGTTAAATCTGCCACCTGTAGGTCTTGGCGTCAGCGTTCTGAGTGAAGAATCGCCAGTATGCCTCTGGCAGGCAAATGTTGTTAGGTGGCATGCTCAAACACTGGCTGGCCCGCGGGGTGCGCAACGTCATGAGACCACATGACATTGCTGAATTAGCTGGAGCAACTTGAGGATCTCTTTTCGGATGGAAATGGAACTCTACAATATGTTTGGATACCAAGTCACGCACATGACATCTGTGCCGCACAGCACTTTCGAATCACTTATTTAAAACCCTGATTTGTACGCTTTTGGGGTGATTTTTAACCTATCGCCCTATTTCAGGAGTTTACGCCAATGATACTGAGCGGGATAACAGAGACATGCATTTAAAGAGAGAGCAAGAACGGCATTTAATAGCAGCATGTTTGTGCCTGGTAACAAACCTGATATGCTATTCCGGATTAGAGTACGAAGAAGATGAAGAAAAAAGAATGAAACTGAAATATATTGAACAGAATGTTAGACAAACGGGCTCAAGCAGACATGTGCATTAAGAGATTAGTGGATAAGCGAGTTGTTAAGTGAATGTAAACGGACGAGGATCCACCCACACAAGTAGATTTATAGGGGTAGCCTATAGGGGTAACGTGAATACCAGGGTCCTGGTAGGTTGATTCTGGCATAACCGTCCCATGTGAAACGAGAGACCCAAGTTGGCAGCTCCTGCCATTTGCGGCTACGGCATACGAGCATACGCAACGAGCCGAGCTGGCTGGCGTAGTGTTGCTTTCGCAACAAACGACGATCAGTCCTATGCTACTCAAACGGAGCGACGGCTGTCGCGAGTCGTTTGGCATAGTTTGCAGTATTTTCTGTTTCTTGAGATTTCAAATAAATATTAAAGCATAAATATACAACCTGTCCTTCGGTCTTTGTATGCCTTCGAGGTAGTGACACTTTAGAAAATAAATTTTTTAAAAGCTCGAGCGAAATAACCGATGGCACTGTACTTTCCATATTTATTGCCCCTGACGGCTCGGCTGCGGCTCTAATCACATTTGCATGGATATTTGCTCAGCGGTCAGCGGTAATATGGGAAGGCTTTTGCGAACAAGGGCTTCGCAGTACGTACGAATGAATCATAAAAGAAAATTCTGCTTGGTAGAAAAAGAACGGTGCGTAAGGATGAATACCGGGGCCATGTTCATGTCCAGCACTCTCCAACAAAACGCGGACAGTCTTGAAAGCCACACAATGGTCATTTTCAGATGGAAAGAATTCACATAGTTTGAATCGTGTCTGAGCTGATAGAAGTTGGAATCCAAATACACTGAGGAGAAAAGACGAAGTACTCGCCGTTACAGAAAAGCAGGCGAGTCAAACAACCTAAATAGATTAACCACTAAAGGCTAAGCAGGAATGTTCCTTTTGCGCATTTTCCGAATTCTAAACTTTCTTCTCCTCCCCTGTTTTGTCCGAACAATGAGAATAAGGAAAGGAAATGCGACTGCTGACTTGCCAGCCTTACTTCTAGGGTGGGTAAAAACATGGCCCGCCGGCCAAGCGTGTTCGCAGAGGGCAAACGGTTTTATCGTTTCTTGGATGAGTCCTGAATTCGTCGGCCGCATTAACGAATCGAACAAATGCCCAGAAGAAATACGAAATACGAAAATAGATGCTTTTTGCTCACTCGTCCATAGTCCGTGTGTTTTTGTTTAGTTTTTTGATGGCGCTGTTTTGGTGAGCTGTGCCACAAGCTGCGCCCATGCAAATTCATAATTGCGGTTTTTGTTTTACGATGCATCAGTCGAGCGCTTCGTTATGCATGTAAACGTTTTCTGCGGCAACAGAATTGGCTCATTTCCCCAAAACTTGAAGTCCACCTAGTTAGAGCCTTGTGAATCAAACGGATGCAGGTAAAAACGTCCCCGGAAAAAAGGTCTCCATAAGAAACGGCCCCTGAAAAAGCCACAAATAGGAAAAAACGTCCCCAAGGCAAAGGCTGCTCCTAAGAATTGTTTCTTCCTGAACTCACCGAAAGAAAAAAAAAACGAAAAACAAATCACATTTTATGCAATTCTTCATTGTCTTTGGGTTAAATGTAATCATTTGAACCCTCTGCCATCTGAGTGTTCGATATATAAACAAGCACTGCGTAAAAACATGCTGAAAGAGCCACGTACCTAACTCTTCACATGTTGCGTGGTTCCGAGCTGCGCATCTCGTAAGCAATCAGTAGGTCTAATCAGCTTGGTAATACTGGTCACTGAGAAAGGTACAAGCGGAACGGTGAAGTGGTATAGTCTCGGGGAACCACCCTAAGCACAAGACGTCACTATATATACCTCACAGACCTTCTGGTGACGAGGTTCAGCCATTTCTCTGGTGATGGAATAGGTGGTGGTGGTGGTGGTGGTGAACCCTTTTATTGCGCCCAAAAACAGGGGACCAGGCAAAGGACCGGTTGCGCTGACTTAGAGGAGGTCGGCGGGGACCCTTTAGGATGCCGCGGCCTCCACCGCGCGCTGGATAAGCCAGCGTTGGTCTGCTGGCTCGGAAGTACACAGGAGAGACTCCCACGTCTCTGGGGTGTTTGAGTTGTCTGTGTTGTAATGTGTACAAGTCCACACCATGTGTATGAGTGTGGCCGGAGCTGAGCAGTGTTTACACATGGGGGCTATCTGATCCGGAAAGATCCTGCTGTTGGGCTGGAGCCCAAAGAAGTAAGCGAGATGTGGAAGGGGGTGCTGTAGAACGTAGAATGTGTAACGCCTGGCAAGACATACGGCCAGCATCGTAATTGCGAATAGCCTGTTGAGAGTCACTGATGACGAGTTTGGTATTAGGGTCGGCTAGCGCTAGCGCAATGGCAACCTCCTCAGCTGCAGTGACTGTTTCTGCATTGCGAATGCTGCAGGCTGTGTACCAGCTGCGGTGAGGAGCGAGAGCTACCGCCACCATCGCTGGCCTCGATGGATGGTAAGAGGCGGCCGTATACGTGACGTCCGGACGTCCGCTGAAGTGTTTCTCGAATTGACGAGCCCGGTCGGCCCGTCTCTCGGCGTGGTGTTCTGGGTGCATCCGTTTGAGAATGGGAGGAATGTGGAGATTTAGGCGATATTCCGGTGTAAGTTCAGCGTAACTTAGGACCGATCTCGGCGGGGAGATCCCAACTTGCTGCAGTACCGCTCGGTCAGCATGTGTGAGTGAGAGCCGCTCATACTGGGCGGTGAGGGTTGCCTCGATCAGTTCGCTCATGGTATTGGAGATTCCGAGAGCCATGAGCTTATGGGTAGCTGTGGACATGGGAAGACCTAACTCGTGCCGAAAGCGAACGGCTAGAGGCGTCACTTCGAAAAGCATACAAGACGGCCCTAGTATGGTGTAAGCAGGACGAGGCTTAACCGATCGTGCACCATGGCCCCCCTTAAAGCACCGCTCCAAGCTTCTGGTCTGGTAAAGCTTGTGGTCAGCTCGCCTTTTCCGCGCAAATAAAACGAGAACGAGGCGCTGTCACTGTTTTACCGTGGCCATTATTTTTTCTTGTGAACGCCGGCATCAGTTCGATGTTCGGGGTCATTTCCAAGCCGACAGGTGGAACCGCTGTAAGAAAGTTAGCATACATCATTCATCATTGCAGCTTACCACGAGGAAAAGTTTTGAATGTCCTATACCGCAAAGACTACAGTCCCCGTTCGAAGAGATTTTTTTCCTACTTCGCGAATAGGGACATCTTTTCCGGGGACGTGTCTTCCAGGGTCGTTTATTCCGGGGACATTTACTCTGGAGACTTTTTTTTCCAGGGACGTTTTTACCAGATCCCGAATCAAACGTGTCTGCTTTGTAGTCACGTCCACTAACTGTTGTAATTTGGACCTCATTCTGGCCTCGTGTAGTTCATCTCTCCTCCATCCGTTATCACGTTTTTTTTGTTGTTTTTTTCTGTTCGGCGTGTTTTCATCTACTCGACTTTTCTTCACCAGTACTCAATCTATTGAGATGTGCTCCGTACAAATGTGCCTGGTAACATTGTGTACCCTAAAACAGAAATATTTTAAACAATTGCCGGCATTAGTTACGCTTGTAGTAGCCACGTTTACGCCATTAAAGACGATTCATGAGGGCTAAACGAGAGGCTCTTTAATCTCATCGTTGCTGTTTATTTTAAAATGCACATTTCTGTAATGGAAAATACAAAATTAAACCATTATGCCCTAATGCTGTAGGAATCAGTACAATGCTCACGGTGGTGCCACATGTTCACCTTTTTCAAAATTTGGCGATATAGGGGCGCTACAACGAAGCCTTCAGAGTTATGTTCATTTTTATAATTCAGCTGTTTGCTTGCAGAGGACGAATAGTTCCAATGCTAATCATGTTTATTTTGCCAATACAAACATTTAATTGCAATTCCAACTCTGCCATGCATGCATGTACTGAAAAAGCTATACCGTAAGATATTGCATGTTCCTGTAGGCTCGCAGTCCCGTAGAACACAACATACAGAACATTCATAAATAGAGCATTGCTGGCCCTACGGCTGCAATAATATTGTGTACGAATTCACCTGGATATTACCATGTGATGAATGGATATCGGTTAAGTACTTTCTAGGGCTTGACGCTGATACGGTGGAATCTGGCAGACCAAGCGCGGTATATTCAAAAGAATTATTGTTAAAGCCTGCCTTCCTCTATTATTGCAATATGCTGAGTATGGAAAAAAATTGAATTACATCACTTCATTCATTCAGTTTATCATATTTGTAAAGTTTATTCCGCAGATAGGTTTGCGTACATATATTATGGTGAGGCTATCCAAAATAATAAAAGGTCACAGGGAGTGATTCACAACGTATAATGAGCTAGCTTACAGACGGCCTTTATAAGTTGAAAGGAAACTTAACTACCTTAAGCTGTACTTTATTTAGTTTGTTCCTAATTTTTAAAGAGAAAGTGTCTCAAATAATCACGGCATATTTGAACAGCTGGTGAATTCGGAATAGCTAATAGATGAACACAGTTGAGCCCCTCCTCCCCCCTCTTCTCTCCCCTCCCCGCCGCTCTTTATTTTTCTTAACTAATCTCTTTATGGCCTGAGGCAATAAATACTTTCTCTTTAAAAATGCACTGGCGGGGATAAGTTTATTAAATGCGACAAGAACACAGTTTGCGCAAAGATTTTTGTCACAACCGTATCTTTGTGTCTTGTGCACAGAAGTTGGTTATTTATCCACAGTCATAAACATATTTTGTACTCTGTTACTGCTACTGGCACCGCGTTAAGTGGAGAAATATGGGAGAGGCCTTCGCCCTGCAGTGGGTATAATCAGGCTGATGATGATGATGATGATGACTCCTACTGGTCAGATGTGAGCACGATGCGCAAATTTAAGAGGCTTTTCTTGTGTGCCTCTATGATTATTTTTTTTTTTTCAAAATAATGCACATATGCCCTTGGTAACACATAACAATGAGCTTCGCGAGGTCTTATTTAGACGCACTTGTATATGGTCATCTCATGAAACAATTAAAATAACAAAGTTATCTGCGCAAAGCTTCATAAATATGGAGTCCTGACACAATATAAATAAGAATTGTTAAAGATAGAATTGGTGCAGAGGCTTGGGGGACGCCAGACTGAACCTGGGCACTGCAGAAAAAGTATTGTTTACGACCACGAATTAAAAGCCAGAGCTAACCTGGTTCATGTATCTCGTGTATATATATTATATATATATATATATATATATATATATATATATATATATATATATATATATATATATATATATATATATATATATATATATATATATCACTGATTTTTAGTGACTAAGTGTTCTTTATGTGAAACGTTGTCCAATGCCTTGCCGAAGATAATAGATATCGTGTCTGTTTTATTTCCGTGATTAATGAACTGACTGAAGTCGTGCACAGCCTTTATTAATTGCGTACTTGTAGAAGCCCCACGGCTGAAACTACGTCGGCCATCTGAAAATACGTCGTGCTCCTCCGATAAAGCCAGCCTGCTCCTCCGGAAAATGCCAACAACTCAGGATCCAAAGAAAATGACTTTGAAGGTACTCGTGTTCCAGCTAAGAACACTTACCAAGCTGACATCAGCGGTCCTTTTCACCGTCACCCCCCCCCCCCCCCTCTCATTCTAACAGTGGCTGCACGAACCTAAATATCAGCGATATGCACCACTCTATGTGCCCCTTGGAGAGGACAAATTTGGGAAAATGAACTGGTCCACTGAACGCACAATTTTGTGGTTCCTTGCACGTACCTGAGGATAAAAATTTATCGAACGGGGTTATGCTTTACCATAGTTAACCTCTTCGCTGCGCATTGAAAATTAGGCGGTTAGTGACAAATATTTCGTGATTTAATGGTCATTACGATAGGAAGGCAGTAGCAGGCTTCGAAACGTTTAAAAAATTGAAATCAAGCTTTCTCAAAGCAAAATACGATACCAGCGCATTTCATGTGTTCTTGCTGGCCTCCCTTGCTCCGCTCCTCTCTTTTCTTTACTCCGGCGGATGGGCCTTACGCACAAGTTATAAATACGCGCTCGTTCACTAGCGTGGTAACAACCCGAATTGACTCCAGAAATGACTGCTGGAAATCATTTCAGCCGATGAAGCAATTATCTCTATTGTCATGATCTCTTTTTTCGCCCCCTAACCTGCCACAATTTATCGCGGCCAGCCGCCGATTCGGACCAAGAAAGATCCGGAGATGCACACATAGAGACAAGCACATTCCAGTTACACACTGTGAAGACGCTCCCGCCAGGCACCCCAGTTCTGCCTCTCCTCCATGGTCGATGCGCCGCCAATATCACACATCCGTCGTTGTGCCTATTCCAGGCATAGCTATACTATTGGGCGGCAAAAGGCAGCTATTAGGTTTGAAGAACACGGAGGAGGAAGCAAGGGGCCGCCCTTTCGCTGTTAGAAAGAGTTGTTCTCCTGCCTTCTCACAGTTTTGTCTAACACTTGGGTGCAGACACTCAATTTGCTAATCCAGTCCTACGCTTTTCTTCACTTCTACAAAGGAATTTTTTCGCCCCTCATTCTTGTTATATCGGTAGGCAACGAGGTACCTCACTCCAGCCATACGCACGAACCAATGCACTTGGAGGAACGTTCTGTTGCGTATATACACTACGTTCATGTATACCATAAAGCCGTAAAGATTACGTGTGTGAGTGTGTATGTAAGCGAGAATTCGAGTGGGGGAGAGGGGGGAGATGTGCCAAAGATTTATAAAAGGAAGGCTTCTTTCAGCTGCCGAATATTCTAGGCGTTTTTATAGCCGCCTTGTTTCCACTTGCGTTTTAAGATGTGTACTCCTTATAGCACGGATAGTGTTAAAGGTGAAGTCAAGCTTGTTTTTTTTTTCTGTTTTTTTTTTTTTTTTTTTTTTTTTTAGTGAGGACAGCGCATTTTTAGCGTCTCAGTCCTTAAAAAACGTTCGCCCATTCGATGCTAATAGAGAGATTTGTCGTACCAGAGGCGTATTAGAGTGAATGTATACAGAATAACCAGATACCGTTTGCACCTGCGGAGTAGCCACGCCTTGCCACATCTACAAAAGTAAGCGTGCGAGATCCTTTAATACTACTAGAAAGAATTAGCATATACGAAAGGCGTACTAATATGGACATATACCGAATAACCGGATAACGCCTGCGCGTGCGGAACAGTCGAGACTTGCCGCACTTATGCCAGTAAGCGTGCGCTGGAAGATTATACGTCTACGCAAAACTAAATGTATGAAACGTCGAAAATGCATTTAAACAATATTCAGGATCCTATTGTCGCTAACGCTTATTGTTATTTAACCACCACAGTCGAAAGAAAAGTACAGAACCGCGTGAAAAACATGACAAAATATTGTGTAGTTCTGTCGCAAATGTCAGATTTTTTTGTATACTTCTTTAGTACTTTTCAGTAGCTTTATAGTTTTTCTATAATAGTTACCTGTTCTCAGTAGTTCTGTAGTACGTTTCTGTTCATACAGAAAGTTGTCCGTTAATAAGGAAAGTTTAGTTGTCACAACAGGTTTTCTGTCAAAAGCCGCACAGACATTTCATCGTAATAAGAGAAAATGTTCCGTAATTTTTCGACCAGAACACGTACTACCAATAGTTTCGAAGAACCCCCAGCTGGAAAACCGTTTGGATATGAAAGAGATGACCCAAATACGGCTTAAGCTCCTGAATTTGGAAAGTGGAGGCTGTCTAACTCGTTTGGATAGGGAAAAGGTGGTTTGAGTAAGCACGTCAGAGAGGAAACGTACGTCGTGCTTGCAGAGTTGCCCGACGCCAAGAATATCAACGCGGAATGCGTACCTCAAAGCATTTTCTTTCCACTCGTAAAAACAAATCAGCGGCTACGTTCCGCGATCATTGTGCCTATTTTCGGTAGAGAAAAAAAAAAAGAAGTAAAAACTGTTTTAGAGCAGGGATTGCCACAAAGCCACTCTCGCGCCCAAGCAGATTCTTAATCCCACATAACGGGCGTGTTCGGCTGTGGTTGTGCGCCATAGTGATGCCAAAAGGTTAAATCCTATGCTCCGGACAAGACTGGAATGCATTCGCTTGCAAGATGAAGAAGCGGAAGAGAAAGCGGTGCCGAAGCAATGAATTTGGCATATTTAGTTTCTCTCTGTCGCGTGGTCATTCACCCTAAGCCGCAAAATGTTTCGCCACCGTTGATGGCCCTCACTTACTCTTCCGTCCTCAACGCTGCATCTTTTGCGATCCGCAACGACCGTCTCGAAAGAGACACTCTGCATGCACCCGGGCACAATGTCAAGCACCTTTTCCTTTTTTATCACTAACATGTAAGCTGTAGCGGCTCGTGAAACGGAGCCGTCGGCGGCGGGGCTTTGATGGAGGTATACCACGCCGTTATGTTTTACGCAGCAGTGATGGCTTTTTTTTGCAAATTAAAGCAGCTGATGTCGGTTTTTTCTTTAGTTGTGATAGTTGTTTAAGGCATATCCGCAACTATGTGTAAGTTCGTGTCCAGAAAGTGCATTTTCTTGTGCATCTTACACCAAAAGGACTCAGATGCTTGGAGCTCTCCTATGTTGCTTGATTTGTTTCAGTAATCTCCCTCTACCATTTTCTTTTTTGCTAACATTCGGTGACACATGCTCGCTTTACATAACCTAAGCGTGTATTCAGTACTGGGTAATTGAAACGCCAGCTGTCAAAAAGAAGCTACAAATACAGCCATCTGGAGTTGCATTACATACTATCGGGATGCGTGTTAATTTAATCAAAGGTTTCCTAGGTTTCTAGGTGATTACTGGTCATATAATCGAACATTTTATCATTAAACATGCAGGCCTAGAAGAGGGGTTCTCAGAAAGGTCATCTATGGCGGCATAGACAACAACGCTACTCATTTGCATATGCTCAATGACACCACAATTAAAAAAAACTTTTTAAACAAGTGGACAGCGTAGTCAGATAATCGGTACGAGCCGGCGGCTGGAAGGCGACAGCACTATTTTCACTGATGCTTCCTCAGACGAAGTATATGTGTTTGAGACGGCACTTCAAAATCTTTAAGTTGCGTCCTCGGTGCGCTATTGCCAGTGCCACTTTCATAACTATGAGGCCTTCGTGGCCCGCCGCACCTCGTTGTTGCTACCCGCCTGAATGACTTCTTACTCGGCGGCAGGCACTATATCGTCTTGCCTACGCTGACGTCAGGCCTCGCGAGAGCAACAAGCTACCTCCGCATCATCGGACATCTCTGCATCACAGCCGCGCGGCAGCAGCTGCTCCACCCCTATACAGAGGTTTTATGGTTTGTTATTATACCAAGTGTCCTTATAAAGTGTCCAAAAATTTGTTAAATTTGGAGTTCGCTTCATAGCTTATTTAACGATTGGGAATGCATTGAGCGCTAATGCAGCTTTTCATGAAGAATGCTTATTTGTTCGGTTCTTAACAAAATGCGATGATCAATTTTTCGTATGTTTACTTTTTTGAGTCTGAAATAATAAATGTTTCATGAAAAGAATGTCGCGAGCCTGGCGAGCCATGCACATTTCCCAGTGAGAGGTGCCTTGCCGTCGTAATAAAGTGGCAACAAGCTCGCCTGATTGGAACACTGCGCGAAGCCCTTTGCTTCCCGTTGGTGCCGTCACTTGCAAGAGACAAGCGGCGGCTCCATGCCGTATTAATGTCGTTTTCTCTTCGCCCAAGAAGTCGCTTCCATTGTAAACCCAGTACGCGCCGTCGTTGGGCTTGCAATGAGACTTCAAAGGAAGGAAGTCGCAGACTCAGCATGGCGCCCTAGAATGACATCCTCGTGTTGTACTCACCTTGCTCTAGAACAACGGGGTTTTCGCAATTTCATTGCTTCTACACTGCACTATGTAGGTGCTAGGGACAGTTGTGTGAAAAAAAAAAAAAAAGAAGATTCTTCTTGTTTTATTTCAGGCCGAGGAGATTCCCTGCTTCCCAAGTCTTCTTCAACATTTTGTGCCGCGAATTATCTGACTCATTTTTGGCCACCAGCCGCTTAGCGGGCAACGTTTTTTGCAAAGCGGCGCGGGGTCGGCTTTAGGACTGCTCTGAAAGCCAGCCGAAAGGGCTGCGCGAGAGACATCGATTACCTTGTTTTGCTGCCCTTAAAGTTCAGCATGAAGTTCTGTAACTTCGAATAGTTGTTTCTCATAAGATAATATACCAAAACGACACCCGAAATTTGCTTCTTCCGCCATTTTCTGATCATATAGGGTAAATATATTCCTGAATTTTATTGCGGATGTCAAAATTTCTAAAACGGTTTTTTCCGTCGTAAGCGGTATGCATAAGTATTTTGCCTAATTAAAAATATGATTTTATTAGGGACACTACAATAGGCTGCAGTGAGAAAGATTTTAATTTCATTGGGTGTGAAATAAATTTACGCCCTGGAATTGCACGTGTCCTTGCATTAAGTAAAGGTTCTAAAACAGACCATTCCTTTTAGTATGCGAGTCCCAACTTCTGAAGAAAACCACCATGTTCGAAAGTCGTAGAAACCACTCCGAATGAATGAATCGAACTCTATTAGCGGGTAACAGTAGAACGATGAATATACGATGGGTCCATAAGGTCTTAGGAAACCAAAAAGCAAACAAGGCATGAGGGGGAGCCTATGTCCTCTACGCAATGTTTCAACAAGAAAACTTGCCGTCGTCTGGTCTGCGCGGTCGTTACAGGGGGGTTTATATAGGATTTTGAGGTCGAAATAATAACAAAAAAAAATGCACTCGGACACAACGAACTGCTTTTCAGCTTTCGTATTTTCTTCTCATTCCTACTGGCATCCCCATGTATAAATATTCGACGAAGAAATAAAGAAGTAGCTTGACAGTGGCGTAGCAGAAAACAATCCCGCGGGTAATCTCGTTCGTCTCGATAGCTGCGACCACCATCATGGCTGCAATGTTAGTGCGGACTTCAGGAACTCGAAATGTCATTCCGGAAGGAATGCAGCTTCGACGCGTGGGGTGTTCCTCGAGCAGCAGCACATGAGGGCACTGTCGCGTAGCGAAATCCAAAGCTCGATGCTTCCATCAACGACGACGCGATGCTGCAGCATCTTTATCGAATATCGATCTCCCAAGTGAGATACCGGATTACCGCAGTTATAAGCTTCGCGTGTCCAAGCCTTACGGTCGTTTCTTCATACTGCCGAGTTCATGGGCTCACATGACAGGTTCGAAATGCAGACGCTACGGTTTTGGCTAAAAGGTCAGCCTTCATTCGTTTCAATTCTTTGGCAAATAACTCCAATAAACTCATCATTTAGCCTCACTCTCCTGTGCATAAATTATGCGGCACATTCCTTTAGATAACCAAACTGAATGCAGGCGAACGTTGTAAGCAGGAGATTGCGCATCATCGCCTCTTTAAACGCCTGCAATTTGGCTGTCTGCGGTCACGGGATTATGTTGGCGTGCAGGGACCAGTATGTTACAGCACGGCGCTGGGAAATGTGCCCAGAGAAAAATTACAGTCTACTTGTTTTTTTCTTTTTTTTTTTTTTTTTTGCTTTGGACCGCGGCGAGATATGTGACGAGAATTTCTGCTTTTAACATCCATGTACATACATGGATGTGGTTAAGGATAAGAGGTAAACCCTGTATAGATTTCATGAAATGGCAAACGTCCTCGCGTTCTGAAACCCTCTAAATGATTCTGTTGACAGATTTTATTTTGCTATGTCTATGGTAGAGCAATCTATTTCATTTGGACAAAACGCGTCGATAAAGCACGAGAAGTCGATGCTTCTAGCGCTATCGAGTGCTGCAGGAGCCTACAAAGGTCTTCTAGGCGTTCAGATCAAGGAAGTAGTATGACGAAGCTAGTTGTATGAGTTGTGTTAACTATGTAAACTTCCGTGCGAGCGCTAGCTAATTCAGCAAGAGATAGCTATGCAAAGTTGAATGCGACACTCCAGACATGCGAAGAGGGGAACTTAATATAAAGTGAACCGCGCTTTTATTCAATCTGTACATGTTCACAACGGCTAACGTCAAATTTTATGGAGGAGCGGTACGATTATTTTGAGCACCAGAATGAGAATAGAACGCCTAGCACGTACGTCGCAACTTCAACTCGGAACGAAACACACAGTACTCGAAAAGGGTAGTATGGTACCAATATGATATATGCACGTGAAACTATGAAGCCTGTAGAGATTTTAGCCGAAGGCCGACGACGATTTCCAGTGCGGGAACGGCCCGTATAATCGTCCTCGTGCTCCGTCGCCTACTAGCAGCGCGGCGCCGCACGTAAAGGACATCGGGAGCATATGGGGCGAAAGGCGGGCACCGCCACCACAATGTGCGTGGGTGGCCATTCTGGCCGTCTGATAGGGCCCATTCCCATTCGACCAACGTGGCCATCCAGACCCAACCTAGACAAAACGCTGATCGAACACCGGATGAAACACGGAAAAGCACTTGATGCCGCCCTGGGCGCACTCATATTATACATGGCACGTGCGCAGTACGGACGCCTCCGGTGAGCAGCGGAAATGCCTTTGTTCGCCCACAGCCGCTAGTGCTTATTTTTTACTGTCTCACTTTAGATATTCTCTGAAGCCATCTGTTTGGGCTGCCTTAGTTTTTGGTGGTACGCGGACGTTTATTTCAACCAATTACACCGTGGTTAGAGAGAAAAATTAATATAAATTACTGTAATTACCAAGAGTCTGCGTAAAAACCAAAGTAGGATGCCGCCAGAGTCTCACTGCAAACGACACTGCTATATGTTGGCGGACTCAGGCGACATCGTTGACCGATGCCTAGCTCTGTACAGCACAGTGCTATTGATAACACTATTAGCTCTGTACAGTACACATCGCAGTCTACAAAACTGCACGCACAAGCAACAATGGTTACGCGAATGCTCGTCTTAACAGAAGGACATGAGCCGATGCGTTGCCTAAAAGAAATCTGTTCGAAATAAGGGGATAGGACCTTCTACAAAGAAGGAAAAAAGGAATGAACAGAGATCCAGTATGCAGTGCAAGGAAAGCTGGTGAAATTCCAGGGATGCACTAAAGTCTGCTTAGGTTCAGCAATGCGAGTTCTGTCACGCCGTCAGGTGGATCCGACCCCCACTACGCTAGCCAATCTCGTCCGCAGTCTGCAATATGGCGCATATATGTGTGGCGTATTTACCGAAGTTAAGTGAAGGAGCGCCACAGGTAGGACTACTTCAAGACGACGGCACTCGACTGCACAGCGCGAGAGTGTAGTGGGAAGTTGAAGACAACGAGCGACAGTGTGTTGTATGCGAGGCGGGGTCAGCTGCGGATATAGTACACTCGGGGTGTTTCGTCTATGCAAAAAAAAATAAATCATTCAGAACGTTTTCTTCGACTGCTGGGACAGTTTTCTTCTGGGACGCTCTCAAAAAAGTCTTAGAAAGGATTTCCCGCTTAATTCTGCGGACAAAAGGCGCCTGTAGATTTCAAATGAGGAAGGTATTCAAAATGATCTCGTAATGACGCTGGGCCTGCATAGTATATATAAACGCAGGGCGGCAGTTTTTCAAATAGACCTTGGCCCATGCTCAGTCAGAGAATACTATAAGGATGCTGTTGCAAGGTATTCTGAAGTCCACAAACTTGTGATTCAGTTTATGACAGCCTTACGTACACTGGAATCATAAAATCAATAAATACGTTTTAGCCATTTTACATTGGTCAGATACACCCTAGTGTTCTGGTGTAAATTTTGTATATTCTGCACGCAAAAAAAAAATAATAAAAAAATAAAAAACATAACAGTGGCTATAGTATAGTGCTTTCGTGTCTGGATCAGGGAAGCCGATCTGTTTGTTCCGGCGCGCGTTGGGAACTTCGTAGCGCTGATGATTTTTTTTTTATTGACAGTTCTTGCAGAAATGCTTGATCCACACTGCCTGTTCACAATCGCTGCCCACAATTCCTATCGACGCCAGTCATGAACCAAGTAATGCTTTCTTACTAAAGCGAAAAATAAATGGTCCACGAATACGTTACTTCCTAATGCGAAATTTGAGCGCAGCTCATCAGCTGTTTTGCCTTTTCGATAGATGGGGGAACGCGCGCTGCCCCGCAGCAGAGCTGGTTACGAGGGACAAACCCGACGGCAACGACGACGCGAAACGCAGGAACGGGCGCCGAAAATCTGCGCTCTAAAACACACGAGTTGGCGAACAGTTTCGCTACACACAATGTCTACCTGATTTTACAAGACAGCTGCAGCAAAAACAATGTTTTAGTAGCTGTCCTTCAACTTATCAGAAGCCTCGCTATTTCGTCAAATTAAAACGGCCCGCTGCCTGCATTTGAAGTCTGCCACCATTGTGGAAGCTGTCGTCTAAGAAGCATGCCCAGTATTTGTACGACAGTTTCGTGACTCTGGAGCACAATGGGGAGTACAGGAAAAGAAGGGGAATATGCAAGAAGCTCCCCTCGTGTTGTCTTCGGTTGGCCTAGTTTGTTCGCGCACGCTACACAGGGGTCTTTGGCAGCGAGATCCCCTTAGCCTGGCGAAGCCCCGTTGAGGCTGGTCGGATTACCCGCATCGCGAGACAGCGGAGAAGGCCCGGGTATTTTGAAGATTTGGTCCGTCGTTCCGTGACGACAATGCCTCTCAAGTAGCTCTGTGCGCACGCGCGTTTCGCAGACCGGATTTGGGCGCGGCAGCAATGAGACCTTTCTAGCTTCGCATCTTGAAGAGGGCAATGCGCGCTCAATATCTGCGAGAGGTCGTTTATATGCCCGTGACCCTAATGAATCTGTCTGGCCACTGAGCCACATCAACAGCCTCTCCTAGAGTACCCTCAGAATAAGACGGGGTCTAGGTTTTTCATTTCTGTTTCTTTAGAACACGCTTACTCAGAAGATAGTTTTGCTAGTCATCTATGCCATATGTGGTAGTTCGCTTCACTTCGTTAATTTTTTATTACGACATTTGCGCGAATGTCCGCTATTACAGGGGTTTTACTTTGTCATCCTTTAGCAACTTTGGCACTGTTTACGGACTTGAAAAAAAAAAATATAGAGCAAGGGTGCTTTACTCCCCCAGCCCTCTCGAATAAAATGAAGAACAATAAAGAAACATATACGCGTAATTGAAAACGCATCGTATCATATGCACACTGAGCTTCCTTTTTTTGTGGCACTGAGTGCCAATATTGTCCTGGTTTCAGGCTGCCTTTATGCGCCTGAGAAAGAATTACACTATAACAGAATCCTATAATGCTGCTAGGTCATGCGTAAAAAGGAAAATGTTTAGAGTTTCTATCGTTTTGTTTGATTAGAACCGAATCAACTACATTCTGAATTATTTGCCTTGGCGCGTAGTTTGGCACTGACGGGTTTTAGCCTGGACGCCATCAGCTGAGCTTCCTCTGCTATATGCCGGATATTTATTACCGTTTCAATTTTTAGTATCAATATATGCAGGCTAACACCCCCTCACCCCCCCCCCCCCCCCCGTAAAAAGAAATCTTTTTATTATCCCTGCTACTGAAACCAGTTTTTTCAGTCAATCGGGATATTCATGCACATAAGCTATATATGGATTTGATTGTTGTGGGGACTGCCACCTAATCATTGAGAACATATTCTGGCTGCGAGTAAATGTTTGCTCACTTCGGAAGGACTGAGCGATGGAGAATACTGCTCTCCTGCGAGAGTTGGAACAATGGTCGCGCATCACTGCAACGAAGCAATATAATTACTACGGAGAAATGGTGAAGCTAAATGCATCCAACAATAAAACAAAAGACTGTCTTCTCAAGCCTCGGTGAAACCAACTGAGGTCTGTTGAGAATAGCCTGACCTAGTCCGCGGCACTTTTTACGTTTTTTGAACAATAATAATTAAACTAAATACCTCCATTTTATGTATTAACTTCGGGAACAAGGCGCAAATATAGAAGCTTCAACTTCGTACCGTGATGCAACCATTGCAGCCAGGCCACTCTATAACACTTAAGTTGATACCATCGCACTGTGGCTCTCTTAACGAAAAAGCTGAACGAAGTAGCTTGCGGAAGTCTTCGGCGTTGAACTACAAGCGGCTTTCCTTCACAACAGCTCATGCATCCCAACTGGCTGAAGGCGTGCTCAGTAGGAAAAAAGCCATCTTTGGAACTTGCTGTGACATCGTTATTTATTTCTTTATTCCGTTCACTCACTTATAGGATCTAGATTACCAGACGGACTTCCTCACCATCTGGGATCCGTTGTGATCGAGTAGACCTCAGCGTTGCTTTCGCAAACAGCCTTCCGTTCCGGTAAGGACAAGGGAACACTTGCTGTTTGCGAGAACTACGGCGCAGTAGAAACATTAAGGCATCTGTATGGAGAAGAACGTGCCAACTATGTACACCTAATTAAATCGCTCACTCAAGCTTCTCTGGCAGTGAAAGTGGCATGCAGGCTCATTAGCATGACTTAGGCAGGAGAGCACCACAATGACCTTTTTATCTACCTATCTTACCGTCTTTGAACCAATGCAAACTTCAATACTTCTGAAGGTAAAAGGCTGGGCAATTTGTTGTGTCTCGATGAAATAAAAGCTAATTAATAAAGACCAGCACATGGTGCGAAAACAAAAATTTGGGGAAAGATACGTGCGCTAAACTTCAACTGAAGCTTTCCTGCGACACAAGAGGCATAAATACGCTTCGATTTCGCATGCGCTCGCTGGTTTACAACAAGGCAAATATAAAAAAGTAATCAAATGTGGCTTACTGTTTCTCAGATAAATTTGGTCCTTTTTCAACGAGGCAGGTGACGGCGTACTGACGCAGTTATCGCTTACCCTGCAATTGAGACAGGCCTCGCATATTCCAAGGCCTAGCCGTATCCCTCCTATACCAAGCACACGCGTGGCACCAAACGCCGGTACGCACCAGGAACACTTACAATGTTTGACCAAAATGCCTGCCCCTGGTAATGAATGAACGAGAGAATGATGCTCTCTCAGCCTTTGGTCATGCGGCGTCCAGACGGTCCTACATAGCATTTACCGCAGAAGAGGCGTGTTTGGTATACGATGCGTCCAGTGCACAGTACAAAATTGCATTTGTGGTTAATGATGCAGATAGGTTTCTCTTTCTCATTGACGAATTCGCCGTGCGCACAAGGTTTTCGGGAGCTGTTAACAAAACGTCTACATCGCACTTCCTTCCTACTTTATTCAGCCGGTGCGATACACGGTGGACGTACGGCATGGCTGTCCACTTCGGCCAGTTGCAGTCTTTTTCGACTCCCATGACAGGATACCCAATTGCGCTCATTTATTTCATCAGGCATTCTGCCACAGGCGAAACTGTCTCAGTATAACGAAGCAGCATTTTGCAGCCCTTTCAACTGCCTCTGCAAAATAACTTCAATTTAATGTTGCCAACCACACCCTCTAAGAGCAGCACCCAGGCAGCTTCTGGCATTACCCCGCTTGACCAATTTTGAAAGAGAAATGTATATGCCAATATTCGTTCGTGCGTGGCGGGCATGACCAGAAAATGTTCGCCGCGTCAAAGTAAAAGCAACCTCAAGAAAATACAGACACAATGCGGTACTTTATGTGTGAACCTTAATTCGCCTTCAGTTCAGTTCAGTAGTTCAGTCGTGTCCGACTCTTCGTGACCCTATGGACCATATCACGCCACGCTTTGCGGTCTCTCACTATCTTCCTAACATCACATAACTTCATCTGCAGCACCTCGAGGATGTTATCTAACCATCGCGTTCGCTGCCTACTCCTTCTCCGGCGACCCTCAACCTTCTCCAACATCAAATCTTTCTCCAGCGACTCCTCACTTCTCATCAGATGGCCAAAGTAGCTAAGCTTTAACTTCAGAATTTCACTCTCGAATGCACAAAAAATTTGTAAAGCACTTCTTACCGCATGCGGTTTGTCACTTTCACTGTCGAAATTTTGGAACAATACAATCATTAACGGACGGGTACGGACATTAGTAAACTGAGCATGTTTTTCCGCTGAAATTAAAATCATGCCTCCTTCACTGGAGATAAGAAAACAATATTTGTTCAAGTGAAAGGCCACTGGCGTCTACTGGCTGTTCCCACAAACCACAACTGCCAGTTTTAATTGTGCAACGCTTGAAAATTTTTAAAAGCAAATAGCGCGCTACATTTACTTTTGTCCGCACCGCTAGTTAAACCATTTCACAGCACATATTTTTTTTTATTCATGCGGGCCGCAAAGCACTTTTTAAGCTGAGCTAAAAATATTTCTCTATGGGAGCTATGCAGATAACACCCTTTTTGACTAACAACTTGTTCAGACAAATGTAGTTCTACGAAAAAAAAAAGCTTAAGGCTTCAAAATCTTTTACCGTTTCCTTCATGTTTTTCAACAGTCTGTAATCGGAATAGAATGAACGTACGTGTTTAGCTTATTTGCAGACATTTCACATTGCCTCTATTATTTTATAGCATATCAGTATGATGCGGTTCACTCTACATTCTACACCTTATATGTTATATTTATCTTCATGCTCTTTTTATCCAATCCACCCTCCACTTCTAAATTTTCTTCTCTACTCTGAGTTATAGGGCAGCGGAGTTTTTCTTGGTTTTTAAAGGCCCAGAACGCACCAATAAAGAAACCTTCCATGTGATATCGGTAGCATTTCAGCGCCCCGAGACGCGTCTCAGAGAAATAATCTGCATTTTTTTCTGCAGAGCTCTCCCTTGATGTGGCCTTACATGTGAGCGAGAGAGGTGATCTAGCAGCTGGTAAAGCGATAACTTTCTTGAAGTCCAGCGAATAAAGCCAAATAAACCCTACCTTGACTCATACAGCAAAACTACCCCTCTTACAAGGAACATTGCAGGGGTACCCATAAGTCAGCTTGCATGCAAAAATGCAAACGTGTAGCGAGTTCTGTGCCTAGTTTTCTTTACGTGTTCACCATTGCTCAGCAACGGTACTGAGCAATGGAACGCTCACCCAAATTATGAAGTCAGCACTGAGTTTGCCATACTGAAATTAGATTAGACGCCACTTTTGGTTAAAGTCCATCCAAGTAAAATTTCGAGGGTCCAAGGGGTCACATTTCCGGTGCCGCCCACCTAAGATTGGAGGTCCGCAATGAATGAGACATACTAGGATTAGGTTTGACATCAATGATGGCTCATTTCATATGAGTACAAGATTTTAGGGTACAAGAGCCAGATTTTGGGGGTGTCCCACACCAATTTGGAGCCCCCCCCCCCCCCCCCCCCTGAATTTGGCACACTCGAATTAAGCTAGAAATCGAGTTTGATCAAGTTCTGATGAGGGCACATTTTGGGGGTGGCTGATCCGATTTCGGACGTCACCATCGAGTTGACCTTATTGTAATTGTATTGGTTACCAAATTTGGCAATATCGCTTACAATAAATGATTGACACATCGGGCGGACACTTTTGCCGACATATTCTGTCTACACGACCTTATATTTTAAGGCGAAACCAAGAAAGGCTTTCGTCTTAAAATATATGTACACAGTATGACAGTAATGTATTGGCCAGTCACGTGCACTGAGCATGGACTGAGTATGCGGACTTATAATTGGAACTCCGGATTTCTGACGCCCATACCTTACAAGCAGAAATGAGAAAAAGTAATAGTATAATACGTATCCTGTATATTGCAACTTTTCACACCATCCAGCAGCGACCCTCAATGCCTTATGACAAGTATGTGCCACTCATTGGCTAACGCCTGTTGACATATTTGCAGGCTGGTGCTCGAAGTAGCGCCAAGATCGTCGGAGTACCACTTCTTACGTACATAAAAATATTCTACATGTAGATAGACTAATCTCGAAGCCATTCTTCAAAATAAAGGTGTTCCGTGTTTTCATATGGCTAAACAATCCGTGCAAGGTGATGAGTAGATGAATGATCTGGGTGATGCTGGGAGCCAAAAGCTCTTCACTATTTTGCGAAAATACTCTACATAAAATATCAGCAACCCTGGCCATGTATCGAACTTTAGAAACCCCTAAAAGGCAAGCAAAACTGTTGACGCTCAGTCAAGGCTTAGGTGAAGCGAGACCTGCAGAACTGAATATTTTTGTTTTCAATCTTAAGTGGAAGCCCAAGAAGCACATCCTCGATTATCGCGCTCCTGCAGTGCGCTGGAAAATGAAAAGGGCGGACGAGGCTGGCGAGGACTACAGGCAGTTCATTTCTTGCGGAGAGAAATTGCGGCGCCCCTACTTGCCAAGTGATGTATTGTTTCTGCATCGGCTTCGCACGCTGCACACTTCACAACCCTCGACAGACTGCAGCCGAGGCCTTTGAAAAGCGCGTAACAAAGCAGCAACTAAATATTGAAAATGCATCCAGCTATGAACGGAGACTGTAGCCAAGGTACAAGAGTGACGTGGGTGCATTTATTGAAAGAGAAGGCAGAACATGAGGCACTCACATATTTAATTTCCTCGATGGACTATGATTCAGTTATGTTCTTCCGGAATGAATACTTCCAATTTAGTTTTGTTTTTTTCTTTTTCAGGAGCTAAACTTCTGTTCGCGAAAAATTTGGACATAATTGGTTTTCTTTTCACACAGTGCGCTTACACTGCGCGAGTGGCGGCAATTCTTCCCAACAATTGCAGCCTTCGCTTGCGCGTCTTGCATAAACTACACAAGCAGGCAAGAGAACAAACGAACACGTCGTGGCATACGTGTAAAAGAGGGAAAGCTGCAGGCTTCTCTCGCCATTTGGGGATATTCCTGACCAGTAGGCAAGCTCTGAACTCCCTGCTTTTAATGAGAAAAGAAACCAAATGCTTGTCGCAACTCTATAAACGTTTAACTTCTAATCAGTGTTTTAGAAAAAGTTGAGCGTGCTACAAGAGTTAAATAATCGGCATTTGTGGTTTCCGACTCGAGTAATATTACAGTATTATAATAGAATGATATGATTAAGTGATGTTGGAAGTAAATGAGCAAAATTACGCGTAGTATCTGAATCCTTCCCTTCTGGAACCGAGTACAAATGAGAAAATTATAGATTTTGCTGATAAACAGGGAACTGTTCTTTTCAAAACCAAATATCTTTTACTATTATGCGACATTTTTCAGCAGATTTAAGAGAAGGACTTCGAAATACAGAACTTGCTGAATGGCGCCAAAGTCGCTTTTTCAGCGCTCCAGCACTGTCAAGGAAGTACTGTTTCTTGGGAGCGGCAGTTCTCCTCGAGACCTTTCCTTTGCGGTGGCCTCCAATTGAGTGTTATTAACTCGTGAGGTGCCGCAGAAAGCGGGTGTTTGATTCTCGCAGCTGTGGGGCGCGCCGAAAAAACGGCGCTAAACACAGTGCATCACGATTTCGTTCTCTAAACGGCAGGCGGACAGGCGGGCAGGCAGGGAGGCAATAGACCGACAAGCAGGCAGGCGAGCGGGCGGGTGGGCAGGAAAGCAGGCAGGCAGGCTGGCAGGCTGGAAGGCTGGAAGGCAGGCTGCCAAGCAGGCTACCAGGCAGGCTGGCTGGCAGGCTGGCTGGCAGGCTGGCTGGCAGGCTGGCTGGCAGGCTGGCTGGCAGGCTGACAGGGAGGCAAGCGGGCGAGCGGATGGATTTCGACCTCAAGCACCCAACCCTAGACTCAAAAAGCAAACCATTATCTTTGGAATTGTCAAAAATTCTTCCGCTGTGAATTTTAGCCATAGCCTTACTAAAGAGATCCATCTTCGGTTTGTCCAGCATTGTTTTTTTGCTAATAGATTTTTTTTCTTTTTTTAGTCAATATTTATTGCCTCAGGGCATCTGTAGGTTATGAGATGGAGGATGAATAAATGATTAAATGAATGGAAAAAGGTTGGCTGATTTGATGAAGTCCAGAAGTGAGCGATGATGAGGTCCCTGCGTCCAAGTGACGTATGAGGCAGGATTGGTTGCTGAAAGGCCAGCTATGCTCAGGTGCCGGATTCGTGTTGGCTTGAGTGCTGGGCAGTCCGACAGCAAGTGGTGGATGTCGGCCTCGACATCTTCGTTGTTACAGATCGGGCATCCTGGGCGAGGATATAAGTGTTGGAAGCATGACCACGTCCTAGTTACAGCTGGTGTAAGGGCAACACCGACCCGGATCCTCCTAAGCGCAACCTCCTCTGCACGGGTGAGACCGCGGGGAAGGGATATCGCACACGGAGGGATAAGTGCACGTGTGCGGCGCCGGAGGTGCTCCTTTCTTGACAAAAGGAGGGTAGCGTCGTCGACTTCGAGAAGCCGTGGGATTGATGCGCCTTGGTTCACGAGGTGGGTTGCAAAATCAGCTTGACTTTGGGAAGACAGCAGATCCCGTGGGACCCACTCAATGCGTATTGATTGTGGGATGCGCGCCGCAAGCTGGTGGATGTCCTGGCAAATTTTAGGGCAGCGGCTGACACGTCGGAGCAGACGTACTGCTTGAAGTGCGTCAGTGCGGATGACAACGTGGGCTGTAGGGAGCATTGTTATAGAAGTCACAGGAGCAGAGTGCCTCCTGAACTGCCACAAACTCAGCGCAGAAAGATGTAAGTGGTTCCGAAAGCTGGAACGTAGTTGTCTGATTCAGGCTGGGTCTCCGTGGACAGTAGATTGCTGTTTTGGCTTCACAGCCTTGCAGGCTTCCATCTACGTACACTACTATGGAATCATGAGGCAGGTTAGTATTTTGCTCTTCAAATCTCTGTTGTAGCCAACGATGCAGAGTTGGCAGACGTCGGTCTGCGGATGTCAGTTGTCTTGTTGTGTCCTAACTGTATAAATTTCCAGAGAGGGAGAACTGGCGCAAGTAGCTGAAGAATAATGTGTGACGTTGCATACGCCCTCAGTGCTTGCGTGGAATGTGACAAAGTGGCCTTGAGTCTGCGAGCATCACGGCGCTGCTGCGCCAGTTCATCGATGGTGTTGAGCTGCGCATACTCCTGTAACGCTACGACCGATGTGATTCGTGGAAGGCATGTTATGGTCCTCATAGCTTCTCGATTTACGGCTTCAAGGCGATCCCATTGTGCCCTTGTAAGATGCTGGAACTGGGCCTGGTAAACAATACGGGGCTGCAGAACCGCCCTCACTAACTGGCGTGCAACAGACGAGCCAGCACCACCAGTTTAGGTGCAATTCTTCTTATTAAACTTATAGTTTGAAGTGCTTGCTTTTTTGCCTGAGAGAGCCAAGCAGTCGCTGATCATGATTGGTGAATTGTTAAGCCCAGAATTTTCAGGCTCGAACTTTCTTGTATTGGGGTGCCTGATAGAGAGGGACGAATTTGATTTGAGGCAAGTTTACGGCGTCCCCAGCGGTTGGCGACTGACGTGTATGAAGTTTTACACACAGAAAGTTGAAGGCCGATGGAGGATGCGTAATCAGAGGTTACGTCTAATGCTGACTGAAGGGCGGCCTCTTGTGTGAGAAGATCATAGTGAGTGCTCCATACCGTGATATCATCTGCGTACTGCAAAAACTTGATTTCAGGGATATCATGTAAGCGCCACGCAAATGGGATGAAAGTAATATTGAACAACGTCGGAGACAATACTGATCCCTGGGACACGCCACGTAGTGAAAAGAATGAACCAACTGTGTCACCGCTGAGGCGTATTGCAAATTTTCTTCCGTCCAAAAATGATGCGACAAAAGTGCGTACTCTCGGAGGGAGATGAAGCATGTCAATGGCATTCAGGATTTCAGCATGACTGATGTTGTCATATGACTTTTCAACATCCATTGCTAATATGGTACGTACATTGCGGCTGCGGGTAGATGATAGAACTGCTGATGCCAAGACAGCCAACCCATCCTCTGTACCTATGTATGGACGAAATCCAATTTGAGCAGGGTGATAAAAACCGTGCTGTTCAAGCCACCAAGAAAGTCGTGTGGCTAGCATTTTCTCTGCGAGCTTGCAAAGCGTTGATGTTAAGGAGATTGGTCGTAATTTGGCGAGGTCCGTTGGAGGCTTCCCAGGTTTGGGAATAGGGATCACGGCAGCGGTTTTTCAGCTCTCGGGTACGACACCATCAAGCCACACTTTGTTTATGGTGTCTAGTAGTTGAGGAAGTGCAGCAGTACTGAGGTTCTTGTAAACCTCATACTGAATTTTGTCCAGGCCGGGTGCTGTTTTCCGTTTCGCATCGTCAATTGCAGCCAGCAGCTCGCACATCGAAAAGGGGCTCGCAATTCCATCTGCGTCGGCAGCAGATGGTAGTTTTCATGCGTCTGCAGGGATACCTGCCAAATTAAGGTTTACAGCTGAAGGAGGCAGTATATCGTATTTTGGGAAAACTTTTCGAGCAGATTCTTTGGCGAAATCGCCCGGCGACAGATTAGCCGCAAAGCATGCTGTTGCTGCTGCGTCAGTAGAACGACGACCGTGTTCCATTGCACGAAACATTCGCCATAGTGAGGCATTCGATGACTTATCAGAAAATTGTTCGCACCATGCATGCCACTGGCGTCGCGAGAGATCGCGCTCATATCTCCGAGCCTTCGCGGTAAGATAATTCAGTCGTGTACGTGCCTGCCCCGAAGTAGGGTCTCGCGTAGCAGCCAGCTCAGCTTGACGGCGGGCTGCCCACAAGTTAAGCAGGCCGAGATCTGGTGCCGGTCGACCTACATCAATCCAGGTAGTAGTCGTAGCGCTTTTTAGTGCTCTCTGTATACGGTCAACAAGGAGTGACGGCGAATCTGAAGACATACTGTCGAGACATGAGCGAAAGTTGTCCCAGTTTATCACAGAACATTTGTGGCGTAAAAGGCGGAGACGGGAGGGATGGAGACCGATGAGGATAGGGTGGTGATCACTTCCCCAGCAGTCCAGCTCAATGTGCCATGAGGGAGTTCCTGCGCCCAACCACCACGTCAAGTCTGGAGCATAGGCAGCACTACGTATGTGACGCACAGGCCGTGTTGCTGTCCCAGGGTGATTAAGTAGAACAAACAGGGCATCAGTTAAGGCGTCCCGCACGCGCCTACCACGAGGGCTTGCAGTCGGATAACCCCAATCTGGGTGAGGGGCGTTAAAGTCGCCTCCGTCTAAAATTGGACACCCGGGGTATTGCCGACGAACACTTAATATTCAGCCAGGATTAATACGGGAGGAGGCGCCTCCAGCTGGTCGAACGTAATAAGAAACAAGAACAACGGTTCCTTTCAGAAATTTCGCAGCAACTGCTACTACCTCTTGGTATGATGTGCACCAGTTTTCGAGAGAAAGGCGTACATGAGGAATACGCGTTTCAACATATATCGCCGCCTTTCCCGGGGGGCGAAGCAGTCTGCACGCGACGGTCGGTCATTGAAGGAGACACGTAGCCGCTGAAGCCAGGAATAGATGGCAAGGCGTTCGTTTCCTAAAGTAACATAGCCCATACCCGAAGCTTGTTAAATCGCAGTCGGGTCTTGAGCTCGGCCACCTTCGTGGAAATGCCTCTACAGTTCCACTGTAGTACACCAGGACGACCGGATTTCGCCATTTTTGTGTGCTAGTCCAAGCGCTGTAGTATCACAGATGTCAGGTTGGACAACTGGTTGACCATATAGCGGAGCAGCGATGTTGCAGAGTTATCATTGGGCGTTGTGGTACTCTGGGAAGAGGCAGCAAATGGCCCTGTTGCGCGGGATGAAGGCGGCAGTGTTGGGCAATTACTAGATTTGGCGGTTACTTCTGCAGCTCGCCGACGTCGAGCAAGCATTTCGCGGTGTTGTCGGAGCTTAGAGACCTCTGCTAGAGACGATTGATTTGCTCATCCACTACAGCCATATCGTCGTCTGGTAGATCAGTACGCTGCTGTATTGGCTGTTGTCGACGGCGTTTCTTGAGCACCGTATCATTAGACTTTGTCTTAGCTGGAGGTGCATTCGAAGCGGGCTCAGGGAGCTCTGGCCACTCGTCATCATCCCACTGAAGAGCTGCAAAGCAATTGGATGTCTGCACCGGCGTCATGTCCTCTATTGGCCAACGCTTAGTGTTCCGAAGACGAGCCTTCTGCGTTGCCTTTTGCTTTGTCGGACAACTTGGAGATGTTATCTCGTGGTCGTCCGATTTGCAGAGGCCGCATTGGTACGTAACTTTTCCTTCAGACGCACCTTCATCGGCAGTAGCAAAGGGGCAAGATTTGCGCATGTGCCCTGCCCGAAAACAGTTATAACAGTAAACCACACTCGGTTTATACGGCCGTGGCCTTAATATACAGCCGTAGTAGTACAGACAGGCTGGGAGTGTCGGAGGGCCTTGCAAGGTGATCATAGATATTTTCTAAGCCTGGCACTTTTTGTTTCAAGGTCGGTTTTATATCGTTTTCTTCTTTATGGCATTTGTATCCATTTGCACGCGATCTAGTTCTCCTCCATGTCGCACCAATACGGCACCAGTACAAGTAATTAAAATCTTTGCCGTACAGTGCATCGCATTCATTTGCCACAACCGTTCTTCATACTGAACCTCGCTTTTTGCCTCCCGCATTTAAAACGTCGGCCTTCCCATACAACCTTGGACTGCCTCATTCCTAGTGGCTCCATGTGCCCCCAAAGCAATCTACTAATTGCCCTTTGCTTTATTTCATGCGCGAAGTTGTGACAGATCCTTAGCACAGCACAGCGTTAGCAAATTTCAAGCATGGTACCATTGTTCTTTCCAGATTCCTCGACTAACTTCATATTTGTTATATCCTCAAAGACTACCCTTTTCATGACAGCTGAGGTTTTTTTTGGTGATTCCTCAAAGAGTATTTGCCATTATTTGTTCAAACACAGAGGAACTCGTAAGTTTTAACTATATTTAACTCCAAGTTTTAAAGCGTCATTGTGCTGGACTCTCAATTAAAAACCATGATTTCTAATTGTAATCCCAGGAACCCAGCCACTTTTCCGCAACTGTCCACCAAGTTTTTGGAAGTCTTTCTGCTATCTGGTAGAACAATATCAGCTAAATATATCAATCTCGGCATGCAGCACGTTTCCAATTCACCCCTCGCTGCCATGACATCGTAAACTTCATTCAATCAACGTGGGTTCTAACTCCGTAATATAGATCATGAATAAAACTGGTGATAAACGACATCCCCGCTTAGGTCCATTTTCAACAACCTATCGTTTTGCACCATCAAGTCCTACACTTCACTACTGTGGTTATCTCTTTCACAATTTCTTCCTATAAACTTATCGTTTTCTTGCCCACACCCTCTTTTTCCAGAAGCTCCCACATCAGAGTAGTTTACGTTATTGTAAATTCTTTTAGATATCTGAAAACACCATACAGTGGCCGTTCTTCAGTTGCTGCGATTTCTATGTATTGCGTGACTGCGATCAAATTATCATCTATTTTACGACCTTTCCTGCAGCTCCAACAGCACCTCGGCAGCGTTATCTGGCGATAAATAGCAGAAATATTGTTAAAAGGAGTAAAATTAAAGCCCTTAATTCCCATTGCTTCCATGGCGTTTTCTAAAACATTTACGCTCTTCCCTGCACCTATTTTATCGAGTTTTTCAAGCATCCTACGATGCTGGTTTTTTGCCTCCCGCTTCATATGCGAGGTATACTATATTCATACCTAAAACAAAGTCGCTAATCAATCGCTTGAAGGCTATTGATGGATATCGCCTAAATTCTCTCTTGTAAATTACAAACTTTTATCTGAGGTTCTTTGTGTCTGTATGCAGCTTGTAGTCAGAAAAAGTGATAGGAAAGCACCAGGTCTCTGGCCGCAGTGTACAAACTCATATACATATTGCACTTTCCGTATTACAGACAGCATCAAGCGAGGTCGACCAAGTATCTCTAATTCAGATTGACCTTCCGAAAGTGTTTTTAATATCCCACACTTAAAGTCCGATCTTGCAGCATACAAATATCTGCGATATTTTGTTTAAGGGCATTAGGCTGTGATATAAAAAGTCCTACAAAAGGCTAATTGTAAAATAATTAAGCAAACCGATTTCACTCGATTTAACGTACCAATGGCGCCCATTGTCTTCTTCATTTTTTTCCACTAAATCTTAAACCCCTTTGTCTCAACATTATTGCCAGAGCTGTTATTTGGGCTTTCTTTCTTGTTCAATAGAAAATTAAAATTTGGCCTATGCTGATGACGTCGCCCTTTTTTGTTCTGACAAAAAGAGTGCACTGGAGGCCTTGCATTTAACTGAACTGTTTTGCGTGGTATCAAGTGTAGGTGTTAATTTAGACAATTGCAAAGGAGTTCAGTTGTGTCAATGGGGTACGAGGCCGAGTCCTCATGGGAGCATAGGCTGGTATTGTGGCTCTCTACACCATCTAAGGGTTTCTCTGCATCAGCATGAAAGGGCTGGGAACATTCGGTATATTTTCGCACGTAGATCTACAAGACATTCTTGTTTGCAAAGCTTGCCTACGTTTTGAAAGTCCTACGCTGTGTGAAAAAGAAGGTGGAGGCAATACACAAAATATTCTCAACTTATGTGTCGGGCTCTCAGTGGAAACCCATGCATCGTGAAAACCTGTTTCTCCCCTTAGGGTTTGGAGGAATAAGGCTCGTTCTCTTTCTCGTACATCAGCTAGTTTAGTGTTCCATCTTTTCCAAATTGGCGAACCATCCCTTTTTGTACTAGTTAGCACTTTTTGTATCTAGTACTAGGCGTCTTAGTTCCCACTTGCCTTATCTGTTCGGCCGCGGCGATCGTCGGTCATGAAAGCTTCCCAGGCACTACTCCGCTTCATGAAAACCACGGGCCTCGATACGCTGTGATTTTGCTGTAATGCGACGTGATATGACTGTGACGTGATGTGTTGGGACGTGATATGGCTGTGATGTGACTATACTGACTTCACCCGTCCCTATCTTACCCATCACTTTTATATCTACTCACCCCCTTTCCTTATCTCTTCAGATCTACTGGACAGGCGCATTAAGGGACGCTATGAGAATCACCTAAGGATGTTCGGGAACCTTCTATTTGCTCACTGCGCACTTTTCTTACGATTACCTGTATACCCTATCCAAAGGCTGAAGACCGAGGTTCTTACTGCGTCTTACTGATACCTCTCTAACGCCAACCTTATCAGGACTTTCTTGACACTAGCGTTTTAAAACGTGTTAAGCGCATGTGAATTCAGCCTGCTACAATGTTGCACACATCATCGCCCACTTGTTAAGGCATGGCTTTACGCCAAGGAGATATTTGTACCAAGACCGACGAGTTGCCGTCCAGGTAGCACAGGCCAGATGCCACTGACTTCGCTTTGTTCAATGTCATATGATGCTGTGTTTTTCTGCGACATATTTCAGCGGACGCTAAAGAAGGGCACTTAATGCACGCAATACAGTATGCTCTTTTTGACTCTTCGGAAAAAATGTGGTGTGCCTTATCATTCGTTTACATTAGTCGGTCTTCTTAACATAGGAAAAGCCGATTAATGGACGCCGTGCTAAATCACCACGATCAACGATGTCGTTGTTCTGAGAGCAGTGCGCTTTAGTGAAGAGGAATGCATGCTGCATAGAATAGCTGCCTAGGTAGCTGCCGCATCTCGATGCTTGTGTGCCTTCAGGAATTTCGATTATTGCTATGATGAGGAATTGCTGGGCTATAACAGGCTTCCAGTATACAGTCCTGTTAATTGAGGCATGAGCAGATCTAGCTTCTCCTCCGCGAAAGTGTTCCCATGCAATAATAAAAAACAGCTTCCGTGGAGCAATGGATTAACGCTACATATTTTAACTCTGAATTACATAGGCTCTAATCCATTTCTTTCTATGCTTTTTCTGTACTCTTCCTTTTTTACAATTTAGAACCACCCAATAAATTACCAACATATTCTGTGCGTGTGTGTGCCACTTTAGGTTGCTTTTGTGATGTTCTTAAATCTAAATAACCGTTAAACTTGTTGTTAACATAGCCGGTCGTTTGGGTATGGCAATTCTCACACTCTTCGGTTACGTTCACCATATCTTGTCCTTCTTTCCGCGGGTGCGTGTTACCTTTAGCTCGCATTCAGAGACGCTTGTGAGCCGAAATTATAGTTTAACTCGCTAACTGAAAACCATTCAGGAGAACGAACAAGTTTTGGGGCCTTAGCTTTGAGACATCTGACTTGTGCTACAGTGCACGGTGCACTTGTGCACATTGGCATTACGCCATTTTATTCCTACTAGAGATATGCTCTGTTAATAAAGTCAAGACGGAACGCACAAGCCTGCAGAAAAAAGTAGGGTTTGTGCCTTAGCTCCACACGGTAAGCGTTTGCACTAATAAGTATAATCTCCTTGCCCTTCTTTTCCCATAGTTTCGCTACATTAAACCTTCGGAAGCGGCGCACTGCCACTTTCCATTTCGGCGTCAGCAGTTTTCGGGTGAATATCTCGCGGCTACCGGAATCGCCAAGCCTTGTCGGATAAGGTTCCAGTTCTATTTTAGAGCCCAAATTACTATTACTTCACGAGGTAATTTTTGCAATTTGTGGTCCTTGTTTTAAAGCCCGATAAAGATAACTAAGATCTGCGGATGATTGCAAATTTTCAAAGGACCGGTGGCTTATTTTATCGTGCTAATTTGCCACTCACTCACCTTTCCTGAGGCCATATTGAAAAACGTCTCTACTCTCAAGTGATCCGAAAGCTAGACAGAAGAAACAAAAACATAGTGAAGTCTACGAAAACGCACCACCAACAGCATTCGTGTAGTTTCTCCCGAGTAGGCTGGGCCTTGTTTCTCTAAAAAGCTTGGCAAATCTAATGTCACATACCATTTGATTTTGCGGAATAAAGGGCTCTGATTTATTTAGGGTTGTTATATGACACAAATATTCTTTGCGCTTGTCTTCATTGGACCACTCCTTTCTTACCTGCAGCCGAGAAGAGCTTGACGGATTGACCTTTTCATTTCTGGGCGCCACCAACAGGGCTTCATGACTGCATTGAAACTGTGCAGGTGAGAAGACAGTAAGGAAAGCTGTCCTGCTGGTTCTTTACCCTTGAATTCCTCGAAAGGTATGTGAGATGACATGGGATGTACCTTAACTATACACCATCCTTCATGTAGAAACATCTGTCGGGTCTTCACAAAATAAATATAAAAACCATCTAGACATTGGTTACGGGAACGCGAGAAGTAACGTGTTCACAAGAAGAAGGAATACACAGGACGACCCAGCGTACTTTTGCTCCTTGTGAACGTGTCTTTTTCCGCACGTTTTCTGTAGTCTATGCCAACAGGCCCAGCAATCTATGAATATTCGTTATCATCTAAAGAAGTTGTCGAGTATTGTATTTTATTTCTAAAGGCAAGCTGCATTCGTAAAACAGATTCTACCGCGTAAGCAGTCAACTTCATTTGCCTAATTTAGGAGTGAGAAGTATGAGGACAGCCAGCAGACTGCTTTTCGCAGCTCATTTTTAGGAAATCTATGGTTTAACGTTTTTTGCACGATTTGTGATTTACCAGAATGAGCGTATTACATCTGCCTTATCAATCATGACAAAACGTGGTTAAAAAAAAAAGCACTGCATTCATTAAAACTGGATCAAATCAAGTTTCTAAATTTAACCATCTTGTTTATTTGCCGAATCTTTGTACGGGAGGCTCTAGATGGGTCTGAACTAGTTTGAGGACTTTTCGTGTTTTCTGCCCAAGAGAGTACTCGAAACCTAGGTGACCTCTGATGTCAGTATTCTTCGGAAGTAAATAATGAACTGTACACCGTTTGAAAGTAGCCTGTGTGTAAGAATAACATCCCAAATGACGCAGTTTTAAATGGAACTCGTTATTTTCACGAAGGCTTTTTTTTTTTTTTAGGTGTTGAGAGCAGTTCTCAAATCAACGCGTCTCCCGCGAGGCCCCAATTAGGCATTCCCCTGGCTTTCTTCCGGTGTACAGGCCGGCGGCTTTGTCTTCGTAGTCAGCTAAAGTTATACGGGCCATTGTACTCCAGTGTCTTCAGGACTGATTGGTCCTCCGCCTGCTGCCATTGGACCCAGACTTCAGCGGAATCGATCGTTTTAATGACCCCGGCAGAGTAAGTATCTTTCCGCCTCATGTGTAGAGCGATGCATATAAATTCGTCTAAAAAAACTTGAGTCGCCACTGTTCAAGGCGTCGTGGCTCTCTTGTTTTGCATACACTAAAACTCGAGATCCATGTCTGGAGCTTTTCTATCGCACTTAAATCTCTTTACAGCAACTCTATTTTGCCTTATCGTAGCTTTACGTACACATTATGCTAGCAGGTTCGAGACTCTTATAAAAATCAATATGACCGCGATTCTTCGTTCAAGTTAAGCCCAAACCATTTAGTGCGCTGTTGGTAAGGTCACCGCTCATCGATCGCATATCATTGTCTGAAACCTGTTTGACCTTGTAAACTGAACCCTGAACAGGGACAAATCGAAATGAAAACCAAAGAGCTAAGCAACCTCATTCGCATTTAGACTAACTAGGCTTATTTGTCTATCACTGTAATTTTCAGGAAGTATTCTCAGATTTCCTATCAAGCCCGACCTCTTCCATGTTCAGCCCTTTTCTTCCTTGATAGTTAGCATGGAAATGGAAACATACTAATGCCAAATGTTGGTAACAATTAAATCACTTTGAGAAGGCAACGTGACAGCGGTGTGTTCTGCTGCCTGTGCGTACGGATGGAAGTTGGTAGAGATACATCATAAAAAAAAAACGCGAGAGACTGGTAGTTAAGCTCGCGAGAAGTTCGGCGACGCCGATCAAACAATGATCTAACTCTCTGGCAAAAGAAGCTGATTTGTTCGCCGCTCCATGAGTGGCAAATTCACTTGCAACAAAAAATGATTATTTCGCTTGATTTTGCTCAGAAGTAATACCTGTCAACAACCATCTAAATGAAGCCAAGGGTCGCAAAACATCGAAGAAATTGACGAATGCGTGTTCTTGCTGCCTGCAAACATTCTAGAACCGGACAGAAGCCGGTATAATAGATGAATGGGGGCATTAGTGTTCTTGAATCAATATAATACAGGACAGGGCGCAGAGCAAAAATATGTTTCAATATAAACCGAGGAGAGAGCCACCAGCAGTAGCTGCGGAATAGTCATTCACCGTGAAAACTATGGCTTAGTGATTCCTCGTCTCTAATGTCATTTCGCGGTTGTTTTTGGATTCTGCAAAATTAATTATCCCAAAGAACTATTCTTCTATACGGTGTCTATCAACTCTTCACCTCTTTGGCAAAAGTAACTGGACAACCGGGTTTTTTACTTAGAGACAAAGGATCTATCCATCCTCACCTAAAGTTCCTTATTTTCGATAAAGAGAACCTTGCTCTTGCATTTCGAGACGATTGGTAATCATCGTTGCCACAAGAATTCCAAAAGCTGACTTCAGTGCCAGGTTCCATTTGAAAACACGGTACGCATGTTGAGTTCATTCTATCAACATGTTATTGTGGCTTTGGCCACCAGCCATGATCGCCTTTTCCTCACTTGTAAATATTTAAGTTACAATGCTCTTAGCGGCAGTTGTTCTCCTATGAAATGCTCGGTTGTACCTTATATTAAGCTTTCTATAAAATAGGCAAGTGTCTCTGCGTATGCAACTTGGATATAGAGTGCTTCGAAACAGTCGAAACACGATGCAAACAATGAACAGATCATGTTTTTTTGTGCTTGACGTATTAACCTGCGAATATGTTTCTTCCATACATATTACTCACGAATCTTTCAGGCTGTTATATCAAAAATAAAACAGACTGAATCAATCTATCAATGTATCCTTTTTAGTTTAATGACACGCAGGCTTCACGTCTGCATTTTGCCGATTTTTTTTTTTGTCTGCTCCTCAAGACAGGCTTCTGGCAGGAGGTGTTTTGGCAGGTGACATGGCTCGGCACTGACTACTCGGCATTTTGCGTGACGTTACAAGACCACGTGTCACTGACTAATGGGCAGGCGCTACCAACTTCGGCAGCACATCTGATTTTTGATAGATGGAACATCACTCAGACGAAGAACATCGCTCAGAGGGCAGTGACGGAGGTCTGTGAAATGTCGCCTGTCTTGCTTTTACCAAAATCTTCAAGCAGTTGAAACAAGTGCGCTTACATTCTACCTCGCGTAGTTAACCGGCTTAGCCGTAGTCAACCGGAGGTGGCAAAATAAAGGTCAAAAGAAGACTGCCGCGAATGCAACCTGTGGATGGGTATAACACCGTAGGTTTAGGTTAGAGCCAACGGAAGACAGCAAGATATTGATTCGCCTCAGGGGCATAGCCCACCGGCGCTCTCTCACAGCCACGTGGATTCGATTGCTGCGGCAATATTGTCGGTGTTTACAGCACCTAGGGAATGGGCAAAGTGTGCATTGATCTATATACGAAACTTCCCGTTCGAATGAATGCGGAAACATAGAGCACAATACGTTTCCCAGAGCAAGACAAACGATAGGGAGGCGGCAGAAACATCGGAGAGTAAATGGTTCCAACATGGGCTACGATTAGTAATGCAGATAGCGTGTTGTGCTTCCCAGCGTTCCCGCCACCACGGCGCACTTCCTACGCTCCGCTTGGAGCTCGATTAGGAATACCGGACGAGTTCTTTGGCCATCTTGATGCCGCAAGTTTCTCAGCCAACCTGGTCCCGCAACATGCCCCACAGGAAGACATGAAATGGAGATTACTGTCTCTTTGGCATACCCTCGTTGTTGCATTTGAGCTTGTGGTGTTTACAGGATGTTGGTACTGTGTAGAATCCTTTTGCGGGTAGCACTTGCTGTAGGAGGAAGATGCATGCGGAAACAAGTCAGCACTGCTGCCAGTTTCTTATTGGTAAGTCCAGTGCAAGGGAGTAGTATTGTGCGGCACACGGTTTCAAACCTTCGGTAAGAACTAACGCGGTACTTTGTGGCGCTCTGCCGGATTGGACATCACTGCAAATCTAGAAGACAGTGCAATGCAACTCTAAGTTTTGTGCACTGACGTTAGAAGTTGCTTCGATACCACTATGAGTGGATGGCGGAGAATTTGCATGGCCTTTGGCCTCCCGTCTTTATTTTAGCGATACACAGTAGTAGTAAAAGATAATCCATTCGGAGAAACAAATCATTGAACGCTTAATCTGCGGCAAGAAATGTCTTGACCACACAGAGCGGTGTGCGCCATATGCTGTCTGTGATGTATTTTCGCCACCTTATATGACTTGAGGCTTCATTTGGCAATTTCAGTACACAGTATACACACAACATACAGCGGATGGCGAATATCTATTCTTGTTGTTTGATAATTACGCATTATAACGCAACATAACAAGCTTTTGTAATTAATTTCGCCCATCTTTCTCCCTGCCTTTGTTGCCCTATCGTCTCTGCCTGCGCTTTCCAGCTGTGAACCCTACTTATGACGTCGAACGCACATTCGCTACGAGTTCCCCTCCGCCTTCAGCTTTCACAATGCTTTGCTTTAGCCGAGCCCAGCTGCTAAAAACAGTCTACACAAAAGAGGCATATGTTACAAGCGAACAACTCCAACGACCTTCGTGGAAAGCGCTGGAAAGCAGAGCGTGATCCACGCGTACCACATAGTGGCTGTTTCACGAGCGATGCATTTCTCGTGGAGGATAGAGACTCAGATGGAATCTTGAACAGAAGGTATCTTGATAAAACTTGCGGTGTAAAGCAGGAAAGAGGCAGACTCGTATAACTACTCCAACTCCGCGTACTTTCAAAAGGGTTTACTTTGGTTGCATGGTTATTCTTACAACCTTCTAAAGCAATTTTCATTTGATTGTTGCATGATTGGTTGGGACACGGTTACTAACTGGTCACTGCGGTGAATTTTATGCTAGCATCATGAACGGGAAAATTAGCCTGGGCGCAGAACTCAAAGGACCTTTTAAACAAACATAATTTAATGCACCAATCCCTAATAAAAACCTCAGTGCCTTGACGAGCTAATAAACTAGCGGACAGCTCCATATCAGGGCTCGCATATGTCGAAAAATACCAGATCCCGAGACATTATTCGCGCTCACCGCGTAATTAAGCGCACGGAAACAGCCAAGCCACGTTGCCATGACAACAGCAATGGAAAGTATCACGTCGGCGTCCAGACCCATTAGTTTTTGTAGAAGGCAGACCACAATCTAGAAAACGCGTCTATTAATTATCATTCGACACGAACAATCTGAATTGTTATAGCTGGTTTCTCGAGTGAGACGTGACTTTGTTCCTTCTTCTTGCGTACCAGTCAACAGCAGAGAGAATTAGAGGTCCTTTCCCTGTAGTAAATCCGGCTTCAGCATTGCCGGCGTCGGTGTTGTGAGCGAACATATTACCCGCACGGCTTTGGCAAGCTAAAACGGACGCTTGGGTAAACAGGCGCCTTTTTTGTCTTGTGTGCCGTCACGAGACCATGTGCCACGGCCTAGTCGACAGACGCTGCGAAATGAGCCTTCGTAGCTGAGATGGGAGGGTGAGATCAAAATTCAGTATTTCCAGGTCCTTAGATCCCGATTTGGGTAGGCTGACCCACGCCACAATGGCACGTTTCTACGTCACGGCTAAATCGGTGCATCTATTCATGTCGGGTCGTCATTCGTATAGTGTTTCTTCACAAAAAAAATATTACTGAATAAACGACTAGCAAAGTACATAAACGCGAATAAGGATCCGCGGAGACAACTGGTAGAACCATTAGGTCTGTGGCATCATACCCTTGAAAAAGCAGCTTAAGTGTCTCCCACTCAACGTTTAGACCTACGATTGAACGTGCATTGCGAAGTTGTCAAGCCGCGTAATGGAGCAGGGACCGAGAACGAGTTATGTCTTTCAGACAGAGAAACAAAAAGTTGTTTGCGCATATTTTCTCACAGGCCCGAAACATTTATGCGGACTGCAAAACAAACCTGACATGATTCAAAACGTTGGAGCTACAGAGAACAACTGTGCATTAAAGACCCACTAAGCGTTAGGCTCGCTTTATCAATGTGCGGCTTTTTATTGCATGTGCTTATTGTTTGTTGAGGCGTTCTTCAACGTCTGCAACGCGTGGCGAAATTTGGGCATCTCTTTTTAAAAGCTTGTCATTTGAAATTGGATGTTATTGATGCAGCCTCGAATAATGTAAGCAAAGTTGCCAAGAGCGTAAACTGGTCCTCTGCTATACACAGCAGTCAAAATAGCACTATCACAGATAGAAGAAAATACGCCCCATTAGAATATCAGAATCTGTATATGTTCTCCAAAGCTACTTACCTTTAAATCAGTGTTTCCAAGATTGATGAGGTCATTTCGAAAATTGAAAGAACTACAGCACCTAAATAATACTTCAAGAAATGATTCCCACTCATGAATTTGGTGAGTATGATGAGGGTAGGCAGATATTAAGAGAGAAGAGCTGAAAGAAGAACAGGTAAAAGAGGAAAAGAAAGCATTGACGTGACAGAAAGAAAATGAAAAATCAAACAAACAACGAATTACTCTAAAAACTAAAGGGTAAGAAATAAAAGGAAGAAATCGAGAACAAAAGAGAGCGGAATGACAAACAGAAGAAAAAAGCGAAGAAAGAAAGAACGGGAGAGGAAAGAAAGGAATTTCAGAAGGTAGAAATAAATCAGAGCGCAAGAAGAGGAGAATGAAATATCAGGGAAGGGTATATGAAACAGAATGTAGGAGAGAAAGAGAGGAAGGAAGAAAGAGCGCGCTTTCGATCTGTCCTACATCCACGTCCGCTGTCACTCCCATCGGCCGCCATTCGCAGCCAACGTTTTCCACTTGGAGGAGCTCTCTTCTTCTAGTGAGATGCGACAATTGATAGCGTACGCGGGTTATTTCTGTTTAAGCCGCGTGCCAGACAATCCTGGAGTCTAGGTGGTTTTAAGGCTCTCCGGCTTGCGGGGCTCCCCGGCTTGTGCCGCAGCTGATTTATTCTCTTCCCGTGAATGAGAGTACCCCCTTCCTGTATGAAAAGCAGAGGGCTAGGATTTGTGTTCGGAATTTACTGGTTTATAAACATCTGAATGCATTCGATGATCACATTTTTGTATTTATTAACGCGAAAGCGTTACTTCGCTATGTTCACAGATTTCTGTCCGGAGACCGTGTCCGCAGACCGCGTCCGCAAAATCGTATCCGCAACAGTTGTCAGGAATTGAGAAGAGGTAGAGATTAATGGGTGGAGTCAATTGACAGAGGCTTACGTATTGTTGCTGCAGAAAAAGTAATTTGGCCAATAAATAAATGGATAATTAATTATAGGCAAAAAATGTAAATGTTGTCCGTAGCAGTTGTGAGTAATTGAGAAGTGGCAAAGGTTAATAAGGGATGTTAACCAATAGAGCGTAACGTATTAGTCTGTACAAAATAATAATTAGGCCAATAAGAAAATTAGATAATTAATAGAGGCAAAACACACAAAATCGTGTCCGCAAAATGTTGTGAGTAATTGAGAAATCGTAGAGGTTAATGAGGGGTGTCAATCAATAGAGGGTAATGTAATGTGTGCGATAGAATAATTAGGCCAATAGGTTATTTAGGTAATTAATAAGAGGTTAAAGATGAAAAAGTGAAGGCGAAAGTGTTCTCATTAGCAAATAGATAGGCGTAACATTTGAATGTATCAAATACTAAAATAAGTAATTAACTCTGCAAAGGACAGAAAATATAGAGAAACATATCTAAAGCATAAATTTAGAACATTAGAACCAGCAAGGAATAAATATATCTAAAGAATGTTAGAAACCCTTAAATATATTCTCTCTGCACCATATCTAGTCGGGAAAATATAGAATATAGCTTTAATTGTACAGTTTATTCACAGCACATAGGCCCTCTACCCCCCCCCCCCCCCCCCCCGCAATAGCATAATCCTACTCCCCTCTTTGCGGAAAGCTTTCCAGGACTGTTCCCCTGTAGATATATTACTTATCAGGACCCTTTGGAATGCCTGTCCCTTTTCAAAAAGGTGTGTCTGCACTGAACCCGCTTTAGGTGCAGACTAATCATCTACCCCACAATGTAGTTATTCCTAGTAGTGCCGCTTTTACTTCTTTTTCTGGCCACAGGATCCCTGGTTCCAAGCTGAGAAATACATAATGACGAAACTCTTTTTTTTTATTTATGCCCTGACCGACTTTTTTCTCGCCCATCGACCCCTACCCCACTCCTTGATCTACTGTCTTCTCACCCATGCTCCCCCTCCCCAGCTTTTCGTCTTCGCAAGCAGAAGTGTATTTAAATTCCTGCCAGTGATGATCGCTCTGCCCAGATGAAGACAAGTCTACTTTTTGAAACGTTGGGTCGACCTGCGAACTGAGGCTTCCCTTCCTTTACCCTTGTTCAGTGCAGTTTCATCCCGTATACGGTAGTTTCTTAAGCGCTGAAGCCCTCAGTCGCTGGCGTCAGGTGCCCGTTATCACGTGTACATGGGTTATGGCGAGATGCAAGCAAATAAAATAGGCGTGTAAAAGAATAGGAAGCAAAGAAAGACTATTTCGATATCTCGAGATGTCTGAAATTGAACGCACTGCAGTCATGAACATGCTAATTTAACATCGCATTTATGAAAATGCGTACAGGGCTCGATATACAGAGATGGTCAAAGTTTATAAGAACGTAAGGTTCCCTTTTGAAGTATGCAGCAGATCATTTGCAAAACACGTGATGCTTGAGATTCCTAAATGCTCAGATGAAGTCTCATCCTCATTCCTAATAATATTGGCAGCTTTATAGGAGTCGTACGTGATAAGTATAGTGGTAAAAACACATTCTCTGTGTAGTTTAAAACTAGGCCAGCGATATCAGTTTAAGTCAGGCCTCTCCTTTTTTTTATGTACTCCTTGCTTGGTTGGAGGTCGCACACATGCTCAAGCAGGCGCGTGTGAATCCACGATTCCCTTTGTATCTTTGTTTTCTCACCCCCTAAATAACAGGTGAAAATTTCCGTCTAACATTTGTAACTTTCCTTTACCCTCCTCACAATACGTTCGCTCTATACATATAACATATTACCCTAGGCAAATATCTGTAATAGTGGCATGAAGCGAAACATGTGTCGAAATGCCTTGCTCCTGCTGAAGCCGGTCTTTATTAATGTTTCCACTTACAGAAACAAAACAAGTGCAGTATATCATGAACTCTTTCTAAATTAGTCTGTAAATACCTGTTATAGCGATTCCGCTGGCCAATGCGAGATGAGAGAATTGCATTTATTCCCTACAATCAGCCTTTTGTGTTTGTTTAAAGAGAATTTGGCGCACTTCAAAGGATAATTGGAGAATAGCACTGTTTTATAAGGTTGTAAACTGCTCATACAAACAAAAAAAAACAGCAAGCTGGATATTGGAGAGAAATAATCCGAACCAAATGCGGGCGAAAGCTTTTGTCTAGCTCCCAGCCCGAGCATGGGTTTGCTTCAGTCAATCAGGGTTGGATCTCTGTACGTAGGATGAATGCTGCACAGCTCATAATTGGCTAGTGCAACTGCATACATTGCATTCCTTCATTTATCTCAAAGTTACCGACGCACGGTGGTGTACTACTCCGCGAAGAGCTTTGAAAGAGGGGATGGCTGCCTTCCCTTCTCCTTCACAAGTATTTGGCCTGAAGCCCTACGTGATTGAAGCTGCGAGCGTCTGTTACAATGTTGGAAAAGGAACAAACAGCGTAATCGCGATGGGAAGGTTTGTTTAGCAGGCTGCGTGCACTTTGAGGGCTGCGTTCGAGTGCCGTGTTCTAGAAGACGCTTGGGGGGAATTTTCCCGCGGGCTCAACTCCAGATTACATTCTTTGTAAAACCAATACCTCAATACCAGAACTTCGAAGAACAGAGGAGTGTGCAAGTGTGTGCTCTTGTATTTTTTTTCTGTCCTATTTATGGACGTGTTTAAACAGAGTTTGAAGCGTAAGTCTACAGATCGTGATTGGAAGTGCAGTGGTAATAAAAGTGAAGAAAGACGCCTGGGGGAACTTCAAAAATCTCCTTAGTTAGCTTTGAATAAGGTTTTGCTGCTCAACATAGATTGCTGCAGGTATTATTTACATTAAACCAGCAGCTGCAATGTTATCGAATAGCAATTGGGCAAGCTCATCAAAGAGGTTGAAACAAGGGCTACTTTCAACCAGGCTCGACATCATAGACTTCAATATCAGGGGTATTATTTGCATTAGGCTTTGTCTCTATGTCCTCAGTTATTGAAACTATATTTGCTATTTGTAATAAGGTAATTTATTTGGTATTGATTACACCATAACGATGTCCCCTCTAATAAAAAGAAAGGAAGAGCTCAACTAGCCTGCTTCGTTCACCTAATACCCGGCGTCGGCGGTGTGAGCTCAATATCAAGAACGTGGCGCTTGCAAGCGGCTGTTGGTATCTGATATAGCTGCGCACTGACCAAGCCTTAAAGGCGCAGCTTAAGCGTACTACATAATTTATTTGTAAGCCTCATTATTTTAACATACTTCTAGGTAAATCACTACATAGTTTTGATCAATACACCACTTATACTCTAAATAATAGCTAACAAGAGAAGTCAATACATTGATGCATTGATTTTTTCTAATTGATCAATGAATGATATAGCCTAATTGGCTGACGAAAGGAATAAACAAGAACTTGAGTGGCTAGTTCTTTCAGTCTGCGCGGGCAGCCCTGGGCTCAAAGTAAACACGGGCGAGCGGTATGACACCGGGTTTTCAGGAGTCATGGCACCGCCATCTTTCATGGTGGAGAAAGTACGTAGGGACTGCTGTGAGCAAAATGTTCGACTAGACGAACTCTGGATATACATCTAGAGCAAAATCACATCTTCTCATTACGCCTGCAATAAGAAGATTTTGTTCCCGGCAGCAAAATTTCACCAATGTCTCCACAGAACTAGAACCACCGAAAGGGCACGGGTGAAAATACTGCTTCGTTTCAAAATTCTCATGATAACCAAACGCTCGTACTGAACCGGAACCGATTTTTAAATGCCAGCTATACAAACAAGCCCATTGTGTTTCCTGAGAAGAATCGGATGTCAAGAGCCAAAATTACTTTATTAGATTTCGAAAGCCTCTTTCGCGAGCAGGAACAATATGTTTGTAATTACACGAGGTACAATAGGCGGGCACTGAGATTCCAGAGTAGCGAGGCTAGAAAATGTTGCGAAAGCAGAAGTGACGCCGAAGCCGAGCAATATCTGCAGCGTTAAAGTACGCAGATATATACATCACTCCTGCCAGATCCACCTGTATACTCCTGGGTTCCGCAGGCTAAGGCGCGAGATATCTCCAGAACCACGCCGCATTCTAAAGGCGTTTAAGGTCCGTTTTTAACAAAATGGGAGCTCAACTCGCCGGGCAAAACACACGTCGGGACAATTTGTGCTCAGCCTGTGCACTGGCTAGTTAGTGTGATGAGTGCCAGCGTGCAAGTGTATTTGTGAACTGGGTGGACATCTGCCTGATGACCCTTATAGATCGATTTAGCGGCGCTGTTTTTTGTGATAACGTAAGAGAACACATTGCTCACCCTGCTGTTGCTAAGCTGCTTTCAAAGCACGCGTTAACACAAGGTATCGTGGTCTTTGTCATCGTAGAACGCTTACTTCCTGTAAAAGAAGGTAACTGCTCAAGTAAAGACAAGGGTTAGATATAGAATCATGAAGGTGTTTTTCCTCACTTGCAGGCGAATCTCAGCGGGAAGGGGAGCGCTGGCCCTCGTGAATAAAGCGTTGTGGTGGTTGCACTTCGCCTACATGACATCGTACCGCATAGCTTCTTCTACGGCATCCCGAGTGTGGTAGGAGCTCATCGCTCGCGAGCGCTGTATGCCCTTGGCGAGTGGACCGAAAAATGATTTAAACGCTGAATTTAGGCCGTAAAGTGGCGTTTTCTGATGAAGGGTGAATTTACATGCTTTGCAATTGTGTCAAAACTTGCTGTCGTAATTAAACCTCTTTTTCTTATTTTACTTTCGTTCTTCGTTCGTATTTTCGCTTTTTCCTTGTTTTAACCACAGTAAAGAGCTCTACAATGTGAATAAATTCATCTTTTTCACATGCTGTTTATTTATTTATTTATTGCATACTGCCAGCCTGAATGTCAGGCTTTAGGCAGGAGTGGGGGGTACAGAAGAGTACAATTCACGAGAATACATAGTACATTCAGTCTTGCGAATGAGGACAACGAAAAAAAGAGGCCTATCACTTGTACAGAGCAAAAAGCACGAAAAAAGTGAAGTGTAAACACCATGATATGACAATGTGAAACATCGCTATCTATCATGGAATGCACTCAGAAAAGAAGACAACGTCGAACACTCAACCACATTTATGTCTTAAATGTCACCCTCACGTTTTTACTGCCATGCTTTATTTATTATTCTCATATTGTCGATAGTTATAGCGTACGATTGGTAACAGACGTAGCATTCTCATTGCGTTTGTAACATTATAACGCTTACAACTACACATCGACAGCAGGAGTAATGACATTCAGGGAACAAAACCAACATTATGCCCATTTACCTATGTTGGCCAAAGGCGAAGTATGCCTTACTTCGCTCACATCTCGAGGCTACAGTTTCAAAGTCAAGCTTCTAGCAAAGTTCGCCGAAATTATGACTGGGGACCTTAGTGTTGGCGCATTTTAATTCATTGTGGGTGGTAGTTAGCACGTGACATGAACGCCTACTGATTGGTCGACAGGCTGTGCCACGCCACAGAGTAACGTGACATGGCAATAGTTGCCATCTCGGACTTATAGATTCAGGTAGGTGACATGAAAATCGAACTTTCCGATATCGTTGAGCGATAAGGAAGGCATGCTACTCTTAGGCCACGCAGGCACGCCCTAACTGTTTGGTTAAAGCGGGGCTTTGCGGATATCTGTGTCGGGTGGCATTTCAGATAACTGGGCAGCTTGCTGCTGTAAGCTAATGAATGTGCGCAAGACAATAAACACACAAAAATGATTACATATTAAGCGAGGGGCGAGGTGGACGTATGCAAGCGAGGATCCGCATCGGGGGCCGCTTGCGGGAGTGTTTAACGATATCGCGTCATGCCCTTAACGAAGGATCTTATGCGTCCTGCCCACTTTTTTTAATCTTTTTTTTTTAAACTTTGATTCAATCGTAAGTGATAGGAATCGCAACTTTGCGTACTAACCGCATAGCAGGAATACGTGCTAGGGCACTGTGACGCAGCTTGTTGCAAGTTGCATAATTTTACTTTAGCCAATCGCTGCATTAACTGTCGATACATCGAGCAGTTACGTTGAGTTAATTTATGGCAGCGAAAAAATGCTGTATACTTCCGACTCGCGAGTTATCGTTTCCAAGCTCTACTTGTGTCTGCCTGTAAAGCGTGCTTGAACTTACAAAGACTATATATGCAGTGAAGCCAGCTTAAAAAATTTACTTGAAGCTTGGAGTTCATTGGTCTTCATATCACCAAAAGCATCTTCATCGTTTATTATTATTATTATTATTATTATTATTATTATTATTATTATTATTATTATTATTATTATTATTATTATTATTATTATTATTATTGTTATTATTATTATTATTATTTGTTGTTATTGTTGTTTATCTTGTTTTCGGAAATAATTTAGGCAAACGCTAAAGGTCGTGTAGCTTAGGATGCAGCACATTGGCCACCACTGTCGCTTCCGAAGAACGGTTCGTGCATTTTAAATTCTATTTCTTGGTACTTGTACATCGGTGCAGTGGTGGTGTAGCGGTAGAACATCCGCCTCGCATGCAAGAGAACCGGGGCTCAGATCCCGGTGCCACGCAATTCTCCACCGGATTAAAAAAATCCGCGTGTCGTTGGAATTGCATAAACAGGTTTGCGGTGCGACCTAATGCCGCTGAACACCTCCGGCAACGCACTCCGTCACCAGAACAGGAGTTGACCACTCTGGTGCAGTAATTTGCCGCAACCTCTCATGATAAGTTCCTTAAAACCCCGGCCTTCACTTACCAGCGGCTGTGGAACAACTGACCACGGTGGCGGTCAGACCTGTGACGCAGAAGGGGTGCTAAAAATTCCTGGCTCCGCTGGACAGGCCGCCATTGAAAACTGACCCTGGCAACGCTTAACGCTAGAACCCTAGCTAGTGAGGCTAGTTTAGCAGTGCTGTTAGAGGAGCTAGAGGGTATGAAATGGGATGTCATAGGGCTTAGTGAGGCTAGGAGGCCGAATGAGGCATATACTGTAGTGAAGGATGGGCATGTACTGTGTTATCAAGGTTTGCCGGAGAGGCGACAACTAGGAGTAGGTCTCCTTGTTAATAAGTATATAGCGGGTAATATAGATGAATCCTATAATATTAATGAGAAGATGGCAGGCTTCGCAATTAGGTTTCAGTTCAGTTCAGTTCAGTCGTTCAGTCGTGTCCGACTCTTCGTGACCCTATGGACCATTCCACGCCACGCTTTCCGGTCTCTCACTATCTTCCTAACATCACATAACTTCATCTGCAGTGCCTCGAGGATGCCATCTAACCATCGCGTTCGCTGCCTACCCCTTCTCCGGCGACCGTCAACCTTTCCCAACATCAAATCTTTCTCCAGCGACTCCTCTCTTCTCATCAGATGACCAAAGTAGCTGAGTTTTAACTTTAGAATTTGACCCTCCAATGAGCAGTCAGGGTTTATGGTCGACAATATCGACTGATTTGATCTTCTGGCAGTCCAAGGAACTCTCAAGAGTCTTCGCCAGCACCACAATTCAAACGCGTCAATTCTTCGGCGGTCAGCCTTTTTCACATTCCAACCCTCGCATCCATACATCACAACTGGAAAGACCATAGCACGAGTTATACGGATCTTGGTTGGCAGACTAATGTCTCTGCTCTTTACTAGGTGGTCAAGGCTAACCATTGCTCTCTTTCCCAGAAGCAGGCGTCTCCTAATTTCATGGCTGCAGTCTCCTTCCGAGGTAATCTTGGAGCCCAGGAAGAGAAAATCTGTCACAGCTTCCACTTCTTGTCCATTGATGCTCCAGGACTTGATAGGGCAAGACGCCATGATCTTTGTCTTTTTGATGTTCAGTTTAAGCCCAAACTTCTCACTATCTTCTTTTACGCGCATCAGAAGTCTCCTGAGTTCCACTTCACTTTCTGCCATTAAAGTGGTATCATCCGCATATCTAAGGTTGTTGATACGTTTTCCAGCAATCTTCACTCCATATGAAGACTCGTCCAGACCGGCCTTACTCATGATGCACTCTGCATATAGGTTAAATAGGCAGGGCGACAGTATGCAGCCTTGCCTCACTCCTTTCGCAATCGGAAACCAATCGGTAAGACCATCCCCAGTTCTGACTGTGGCCTCTTGTCCTTCATACAGGTTCCTGAGGAGACAGATGAGGTGAATTGGAACTCCCATCTCTTGGAGAGCTTGCCACAATCTGCTGTGATCTACGCAGTCAAACGCTTTCGCATAATCAATAAAGCAGAAGTAGATGGGTTTCTGGAACTCTCTTGCTTTTTCCATGATCCAGCGGAGGTTGGCAATTTGGTCTCTAGTTCCTCTGCCCTTGCGAAACCCAGCTTGCACGTCCGGAAGCTCCCGATCCACATACTGCTGCAGCCTACCTTGGAGGATTTTCAACATCACCTTGCTAGCATGCGAAAAAAGTGCGATCGTGCGGTAGTTGGAACAATTTTTGGCACTGCCTTTCTTTGGAATGGGGATGTAAACTGACCTCCTCCAATCCTGTGGCCACTGCAGAGTTGTCCAAATCTTCTGACATAATGTATGCAGAATGCTAACAGCGTGTCATGGTTGAGGTTTTGAAGCAACTCAGCTAGAATGCCATCACTTCCGCTGGCTTTCTTCTTAGCAAGACTGGCTAAGGCCCATTCAACTTCACTCTTCAGGATGCCCGGCTCGAGATCAGTAATCACAACCGTCTTATGTTGGGTTTGCACATTCGGGTCCTTCTTGTACAGTTCTTCTGTGTATTCCTGCCACCTCTTCTTTATCTCTGAGGCTTCAGTGAGGTCCTTGCCTCGTTTGTCCTTTATCACGCCCAGCTTAGCACAGAAGCTTCCTTTGATATCTTTGATTGTCTTGTACAGAGCTCTTGTGTTCCTTAATTGGCTGTTGTCCTCAACTGCTTGGCACTGTATGTTCAGGAAGGCATTCTTATCTCTCCTTGCTATTTTCTGAAAATCCGCATTGAGAACCTTGTATCTTTCTCTTTCCCCCATAACTTTTGCCATCCTCCTTTCCTCAGCTATTTGCAAAGCCTCTTCAGATAACCAGTTTGCTTTTTGCATTTCTTTTGCTTTGGAACTACCTTAGTAGCAACTTCTTGTATTATATCACGAACATCAGTCCACATCTCTTCGGGCTCTCTGTCTTCTAGATCTAATTCTTGATATCGATTGCTCACTTCCACAGCATATTCTAATGGAATTTGATCCAGATCATACCTGAAAGGCCTTCTAGTTTTCTGAGTTTTCCTCAATCGAAGCTTAATTTTGGCAACAAGAAGCTGATGATCGGTGCCACAATCGGCCCCAGGCCTTGTTTTTACTGCTTGTATAGCGCTTCTCCATCTCTGCCGGCAAAGAATATAATCGATCTGATTCCTGTACAGACCGTCCGGTGAAGTCCATGTGTACAGGCGCCTCTTGTGCTGTTGAAAATGAGTATTCGCTATGGTCAGGTTGTTTTCTTGACAAAACTCTACTAGCCTCTGTCCAGCTTCATTTGACTCGGCAAGACCGAACTTGCCTACAATTCCGGATATTTCTTCACTCCCGACCTTAGCATTCCAGTCTCCTACGAGAAAAAGGACGTCTGATGATGGGGTGAGGTCTAAAAGGCATTGTAGGTCCGCATAAAATCTCTCAACGTCAGCTTCTTCAGCAGTAGTCGTCGGTGCATAGACTTGGATAACTGTTATGTTGAGAGGGTGACCTTGGATCCGAAGTGAAATCATTCGGTCGTTTTTGGGGTTGTACCCTAGCACTGCTTTACCCATTATTCTGTTTACTATGAGAGCGACCCCATTCCTTCTCTTGGATTCGTGCCCACAATAAAAGACATAATGGTCGCCGGAGTTAAATTCTCCCATTCCGGTCCACTTGAGCTCGCTGATACCCAAGATATCAATGTTCAATCGGTTCATTTCTCGCTTGACGACATCCAGTTTACCTTGCGTCATAGATCTTACATTCCATGTTGCTATGAGATATATCTCCTTGCAACATCGGACTTTCCGGTCGCTTCCCGACACATCCACAACTGAGCGTCCTTTTGGCTTTAGCCCAGCCGCTTCATTCGTCCTGGAGCTACTAGGAATCGCCCTTTGTTCATCCCCAGTAACATGTGGGACGCCTTCCAACCTGGGGGGCTCATCTTCCGGCGCCATATCATTAATGGTATTGTGACAGGCCATAGGGTTTTCTTGGCAGGAAATACTGGAGTGGGTTGCCATTACCTTCTCCAGTGAATCACATTTTGTCAGAACTCTCTGCCGTGACTTGTCTATCTTGGGTGGCCCTACACAGCAGAGCTCACGACTTCATCGAGTTTCGCAAGCCCCTCCGCCACGACAAGGCAGTGATCCATGAAGGGGTAGGTTTAGTAAGGTTTAGTAATTAGGTTTAGTAAGCGGTATAAACTGAAGGTTGCACAGGCCTATGCACCTAGATGTAGTTATGATGACCAGGCAGTTGAAAGCTACTACGAAGATATGGAATCGGCAATGCGAAAAGTAAAGACGCGGTATACTGTACTAATGGGCGACTTTAATGCCAAGCTAGGGAAAAAGCAGGTGACTATGGTACTGGTTCAAGGAATAGCAACGGGGAGTTACTAGTTGAGTTTGCAGAGCGCAATAACTTAACAATCATCAATACCTTCTTCAGCAAATGGAAGAACCGGAAATGGACATGGAAACGTCCTAACGGGGAGACTAAAAAGGAAATTGACTTCACACTGTGTTCAACCCCCGCCATTATGCAAGATGTGGAGGTAATCGGGAAAGTGCGATGCAGTGACCACAGGATGGTGAGGTCCCAAATTAGCTTAAATCTGAAGAAGGATTAGTAAGAAAGAAACCCATCAACGAATTAGCGGTGAGGGGGAGGACAGAAGAGTTCAGGATCTCGCTACAGAATAGATATTCAGCTCTAACCGAGGATGGCGATATTACTCTAGAAGCAATAAACAAGAATTTCAGAGATATCATTACTGAGTGCGTGGTAGAAGTAGGCGGTAGGATAGTTAGAGAGAATACCGGTAAGCTGTCTAAAGAGACGAAAGATTTGATTAAGAAACGCCAGAGTATGAAAGCTTCTAATCCAACAGACCAGATAGAATTGGTCGAGATATCAAAGCTAATCAATAAGCGCAAGGTGGCCGATATAAGGAAGTATAACATGGAGAAAATAAGCATGCTGTAAAAAACGGAGAAAGCCTTAAAGCGGTAAAGAAGAAATTGGGCGTAGGCAAAAACCAGATGTATGCGATAAGGGGCAAGGCGGGCAACGTCATCACGAATATGGACAAAATAGTTAAAGTAGCCGAGGAGTTCTATACAAATCTCTACAGTAGCCAAAGTAGTCAGGACCGTAATGAGATTGGCGGTAGGGACAAACATTCAGACGTTCCACCAGTGACGAAGGACGAGGTCAAGGAAGCATTAGAAACTATGAAAAGGAGGAAATCAGCGGGAGAGGATCAGATAACTACAGATATGTTGAAGGATGGGGGGCCACCCTGTACACGCAGTGCCTGGCGTCATCGACGGTACCGGAACCATGGACGAATGCAAACATTATCCTCATTGATAAGAAAGGGGACGCTAATTGGACCTAAAAATTAAAGACCAATCAGCTTACTGTCTGTTACGTATAAGATATTTACTAAGGCAATCGCGAATAGAATCAGGACAACCTTAGACTGCAATAGAGCAAAGGATCAAGCAGGTTTTCAGAAACAGTACTCTACTATCGATCATATCCATACCATCAATCAGGTGATAGAAAAATGCTCGGAATATAACCAGCCCTTATACACTGCATCCATTGATTAAAAAAGCGTTTGACTCATTTGAAACCTCGGCGGTGATGAAGGTATTGCGAAATCAGGGAGTAGACGAGCCGTACGTGAAAGTGCTGGGAGATATATATAGTGGCTGCACAGCAGCCATAGTTCTGCATAAAGAAATAATAATAATAATCTTTATTTAGTATATTAAAAACAGGATACCGAAACGGAAGCGCCGAAGCCACATGTGGGCTTGTGCGGCGACAACAGGGAGCCGCGTCAATGTACGCGCTACATCCGTACTCTGTCAGAGGCAAAAAAATAAAAAAAAAAAATAAAGGAGAAAATAACACAAGGAAAAAAAGATACATTTGGCACAATATATTATCAAAACTGCGCTGACAACATCACAACATATTAAAGGTTCTCTAACGCTTGAACAGCAACTCTCAGTGTTTTGCGGGTGGTCAAAGAAAATACATCGTAAGGTAGTTCAATAAATATAGCTGGAACATTATAGCTTCTTGTTGCTTTACCGTAGTGAGTGCGGGCTCTCGGTTTAAGATAACTAGGAACATGTCTCAACGTTACCGGTTTCGTGTTAATGTGCCTGTATGCACTGCTCCAAAAATATTTCAGTACTACAATTTGTTTAAAAAGATTGCCAAAAGAAGGCATACCGGCTGTTCTAAATACACTGCTGGGCAAATTCTCTTGTGGCATGTAGAGGAGGCTTGAAGCGATGTTTTTCAAAATCCTATTAACTCGACATTTCCATGTGAAAGATCAGTTAAAAAAAACACATACCGCATCTTAAAACACTATACCCCAGAGCCTGGGCGATTAGTTTTCTGATAGAAAAAGGCATCATGGTTTCCAAATTAAACAAACATGCAACACTTCTAAGTTTCTTACAAATGTGGGTCAAGTGAGTATTCCATGTCAGATCGCTGTCTATGTGCACACCAAGATACTTAACCGACGGGACGCTAGCTATAGGTTGACAGGAACACACAGAGCAATATGAGGGGTGTAAATATATGGAACCTACACTTGGTACATCTTTATGCGGGTTACGAAAACAGACAAGTAACAAAATTCCAATAAAGAAAGGCGTTAAGCAAGGAGACACAATCTCCCCAGTACTATTCACAGCGTGCTTAGAGGAAGTATTCAGAGACTTGGAATGGGAGCAGTTAGGGATAAGGGTAGATGGAGAATACCTCAGTAATATGCGATTTGCTGATGACACTGCTTTGCTGAGCAACTCGGGGGATAAACTGCATATAATGATTGGTGACCTAGGCAGGAAAAGTAAAAAGGTAGGCTTGAAAATCAATATGCAGAAGACTAAGGTAATGTTCAACAGCCTCGGGAAGGAACAGCAGTTTACATTAGGCCGCGAGGTACTGGAAGTAGTAGGCGAATATGTCTACTTAGGAGAGGTAGTAACCGCCGATCCGGACCATGAAAAGGAAATAACAAGAAGAATAAGATTGGAATGGAGCGCATTCGGCAAGCACTCGCAGATTATGACTAGCAGCTTACCGGTATCGCTAAAGAGGAAAGTATATAACAGTTGCATCTTACCTGTACTCACCTATGGGGCTGAAACGTGGAGGCTAACCAAGAGAGTTCTACTTAAGTTGAGGACAACCCAGAGGGCTATGGAACGAAAAATGGCAGGGGTAACATTAAGAGATAGGAAGCGGGCAGAGTGGGTCAGAGAAATAACTCACGTTACCGACATTCTAGTGGAAATTAACAAGAAGAAATGGGCATGGGCAGGACATGTAGTGCGAAGAGAGGATAACCGATGGTCGCTTAGGGTAACAAACTGGATTCCAAGGGAAGGAAAGCGTAGCAGGGGGTGGCAGAAAGTTAAATGGGCGGATGAGGTTAAGTTCGCAAGAGTCCAGTAGATGCAGCTCGCACAGAACCGGGTTAATTGGAGAAATATGGGACAGGCCTTCGCCCTGCAGTGGGTATAGTCAGGCTGGTGATGATGATGATGGTTTATTGACACACCTTGTTAAGAGCATTCTTGCTTGGTACCAGAGGTACTTTGCGGGCGGACGGTAGGCGTGCATATATACTGAGAGTGCGCCGCAACATTACCACCCTAATAAGCCGTTTTGTTCGCACCTTCCTTGATTTTCTGGCGCTACATAAATTTTATTGTAATCTCTCGCGACAAGCATGTGAAGATAAAAAAAATGCGTAAAGGACACAAAGAATATAATAACATCTGTTATCGTGACAGCGATGAACAGCGTAGGCAAGCAAAAAGGTACGCTATGTAATGAGAAATTCCCGACACCTCGTGACCCAATGCACTAAAAGAATTTGGGTCCCTTCGGATTGGGATTTATCTATGGACTGCCAATGCTGTGCTACTTTGAACAGGATGTCAGCCCCGTTGTGTGAGTGATTTTCCTCGGTACCCTCTCCATGCTGCCTTTTTGCATGTCCCAAAGTCTGGTCTGAAGCGTTTTGTTGGTCTCCGGTTGCATTGTCTTTTGATTTTTCTTCTCCAAAATCACGTGATGCTCACTCCTCCCAGACCTCGGAAACCTTCCCTATCCAGCGAAAGAGTTTCACGTTCTTTGTTGATTGCCCCGATGAGGAACCCGCGAGGAGACAATATTGTACAGCGCCACCGGAACATGGTCCAGGATGCTTCCTCATGCAAAGGAGGAGTCACAAAAAAGGTCGCCGGGACTCGTTCCAGATATTATTTGGGATGCTCATTTCATCAGGCAAATAATGAAGTGCACTTATGGGGTTGTGCTCATTACTTGGTTCTAGACAGCGTAATGAACGTCAAGCAAGGAAAAGAAGGGTTACTGTTCGCGTGGTCATTCTGATTCCTCCTGCACAACAGGATAGCGTAATGTTCAGCGTACTTGATGCGAATAAGGCAAACCTAGACTTTCCAAAGAATTGTAGATGCCTTAAGGTTTGCGTAGGTACATTCTCGCTTCTGAGACAGAAAAGTGCTAACATGCCAAATCCTTCTATAATAAAACTGTTTTTTTTTTTTTTTTTTTTTTTTTTTTTAAGTCGTAAGTGCACCCTAAACAAGCGAGAGAATAAACTTCAATTGGTTGACGGAATCGCGTAGGGGGTTTTCTTTATCCGAGAAATCCAAGTTTGTTTCACGGCAGTAGAGCTTGTCCGATTCGCTAACCAAGTGGTAGTGCTTCGACGCATGCCCTTAAACAATCCGTTATTTTAAAGGTGAATGGCCTATTTCTAATGTCACGTCTCTCTACTAACCACATCTCAAGTATATTTTCTCGACAAGGCGCCCGCCCCCCCCCCCCCCCCCCCCCCCCACCACCACCACATTTTCCTGCTAATAACACTTGCAGTGCTATTGTCTCAGTGTCCGTCAGTCACCGCGCAAACTATTGAGGAGAGTGTTAGGAGGCGCTGTTCTAAATAAAAGATCTAGGGCTCAGACGCGGTCCTGTCCTGGCTGCCTTTCAACCTACATCCGCTACTGTTTCATGTCAGTGGTCTGACATCGGAAGATAATATACAGAGTGCCACAGGTAATTTATTCAAGATTGAAAAAATAAAGTGCCTCGGAATCGAACTCAAATAAATGTTACTCTTTGGCACGCACCCGGCAGTTCTCTTTTTCGTTCCGCCTACTTTAACAGCTAGGTTACAGTAGCGAATAAAGTTTGCAAAAATGGCTATAAACGTTTTCATGTGAATAGAAATGTTAAGCGCCAAAGCGATGGCACGAGCCAGGTGTTTCTGACGGGTGGCTTAGCGTGGAGCTTTGCTTTGTTTTTGAGCAAACATAAATGCCCGAGAAATTGAAAAAAAAAAAAAAAGCCCGTTACAGCATGCTCCTTGCGCCAAAACTCTGCCCCGCTAGGCAAAGCGCTGTCAGATTCCCGCCTTCCACGCTGATCACGACGGGCCACCACTTTTTCACTTGTTCCTAGATAGCGCCAGCTGACGGCGACAGTACTCCGATGAAACTCGCCATAATGAATAAAAAACCGCCGATAAAACTCACCTAATAAATAATATGGCCATAGAAGCCATATATCGAAAGTAATTCATTGAATAAAGTACTAGTTAGTATTGTACATATGTTGTCACAAGGTTCATTTGATTTCAACTGAGGCAATCGCTTCAGCTTTTCTAATTCTAGGTCCGCTTTATTTGGGACACGCTGTACATGCCTCAGGATGTCGCCTAAAGGGTTTCGCACACGTAAAACACAAAGTAGATGATTAGGAAGCTGATATTAGTAAGAAACATTTAGCGAACGAAAATAAAAACGATGCATATAAAATCTTGAGGGACTCCTAAGTTGGATTTAATTGTCGCTTCATAGAGTTTAGTTATTAAAGGAAAAAAAGCGACTAATTTGGTCGCTCCGGTAGGTAAAGCTTGCGTGGTTCACGTTCAGTGAAAAAAAGAAAACGTTCATTTTCTTCATTTGAGTAAACAATTTTTCTTTTGAGTAAACTCAATTGTCTCTGACGTCACGCCCTTTGCAGCCCATCAAGTTATTGTAAGCACATCGCCGATACCAAATTTCGGATCAAATGGGGCATTTATTGTTATCGCGGCGCAGCAAAGACAATGCTCAGTGCAAAAAAAAAAAAAAATAAGCTAATCAAGTGGCGCACAGTCAACCCCAAATGAGTGTTGTATGGCGCAGATTCATTTGCTTAAATCTTACCTAAAACATTGCCACAGTACCGCTGGGGCAGTGTTTAATGTATAATACGCATCAGCACCAGACCAGCAGATATTTTCTATATGCCCTAATAACACACTGTACCTCGTCCCCCACAAAAAAAAACGAGGATATAGGTGCGTGCTCTACCTTATCGATTTGAAGCGATAAAAAAAAATATATAAAAGGCTAAAATACCGATTACAGCCTTTGTTGACGCTGTTACAATGGAGCCGGCTCAACAGTGATGGCATTATTTTCATGTTCATTGCAAAGCTGCTTGCGTGCTTAATACATGCTAGAAGGCCACAAATTGAGAGAGTGTTGCTCGGAATCATAAGAACTCGAGTCAGATAACTGGTGCTCTTCGCCGCCTATGTCTCATAGTGTATCGTCGTCTGTGCCGCGAATTGCGTTACTACGTATACCACATTGGTTGTGGTTTCAATACTTTAGCGCATACTGTTCAGTGATTTTTCTTCAAGACCACGACGAACTTACATCTTCGTCTGCTCTCTCACAGAGAAAATAGGGAAAGCAGCACAAAAGAAAGACAGGATTTATTCCCTTGAATGAAAACAACTGGCTCAGCGGCTAGCGTATCAATTAGTCTGAGTTGATTGGCATTGGCCAGTGTAATGCGCGAATAGTAGAAGGCTCCCGATTTAAGCCGCGAGTGCAGACTCTTTCTCCCAGCAAAAACTTTATTTTTGTTTTACTTACAGATATTGTACACCAAGAAAGAGACCTTGGCGCGGTGGTAACATAACATAACCCCAAACAATCGCTGGCAACAGAACAAACTGAGGACACATTGCACTCCAAGAGCGACACAACAAACATAATTTTGCAGCACAATGATCCATCAGAAGAAAAAAGTCAAAATAATGATGTGTGAGCTACGAAGCAGAGCACTCTGTCAAGTAGGCGGCGCCCTCTGCATACCACGGCTGCCCAGGCGGGTTGGGTTGCGGGTTCGAGGGGTTGACGTCTCCGGTAGGAAATGCTATTAGGCTGCGATATGCAAAAGGCCATCACCACAGGTATTAAAACGTCACCCTGCTCATAACAGTAGTGGTGATGGGAGCTGCTGACTACGTCCACTATTGTTATAACTACTGATGTTTGGTTTTTAGAGACAAATATTTAAGAACAGAGTTGAAGTCTCGCAGGTATTCTTAGGAAGAAAATTTCGATCTGCATAATTTTACCTTACGTATAAATTCGGGACAAGCGCGTTTCCACCAAGAAGATGTAAAAAAAATATATATATTTTCACTGTTACAATAATATATCAGCAGATTTTCATTCTGGAGGCTTATACTTTGTGCTATTAACGTTCTTACTATCGTCAACAGCGCAACGTCCCCCTTTTGTTGTCCTGCGATGGAGTGCTTCAAAACAGGGATTTTGTTAGGCAAGAAGAGACGACCATTTCCTACAATATTAGTATAATGATATGATACAACATTCTATAGTTCCCTCAGAATAAAAATTCTTGTCTAAGGAAGCTGGACTTGCCAAAAATTATATTTGCAGCGGGAAGGCAACACTGGCCGGAAAAGCAAGTTGTGTCGTTCGCACTTCGAATATCATGCAAGATCTTTCACCGAAATTTCTACCATTTGCATTTACTTGAGGTTTTTCGTACCTAATGCAATACATAAACACAACGATCGACTGTAGGCCTTGATTTTAAACACTAAATGTGACGGCATCCTCTGAAAACACCGGTTAAATGTCGGGTCACATAGTAGAGCAATGATGAGGCATTTTTTGTTTTCTTGCCAATACCTCCACTCACGTCGATGGACTTTATATTGCAATTAGTTTCGACTACGTTCGGTTGCAAAATATTTTGCTATTTTCTATTTAATCCTTGTCTTTTATCCTTTTATTGCGCTACTGCTTGTGCGCCAGGTTTCCTTCACGGACGATTCCTGCACGGTTTGTTTTTTAAAGCCTGCTTTTTTTTCCAAAGCGAGGTGCAGTTTCTTCTGCAAAGAGCAACAATCCTAATCTAGGGTCTCTTCTATCGACTAGTTTATAAGCCAAGATTCCCTTTTCGCAATTGCGTATTGACAAAGGCAGCATGGTTAGAGAAAGTAAACGTTTCTCGGAACTCCTCAATAAAACACGGCAGCTCCTTGTGATAGCGACTTATGTTGACTTCTTCCTGAAAGCATACGCTTTGGGACGCTTTTCTCCTAGTACACAGCGTGCTTTGACCATGCTGTTCACAATTCAAGCCGAAGAAAAAATGGATTAGGAGATCGATGGGACAAGCTTTATTACGCAATACATGGCTTCATTCTAGCTTGTTCCCTCTTGGGCGTTACAACTGAACAGGTTTACAATTAAGAATCTTTTATATCTTATTAATACAAGATACATAACACATGTTAACAATACAGAAAGACTGTAGGGCCAACAAATTCAAAATACTCGTTTCGGCCGGGGCATGAATGCAATACATTGCACAGCCAGCCAGAATGTGTTAAGTGGGTATATATGGATGTATGTCTATCTTTAGAAAGCGCTTACACACAATTTGCGTGAGTGTAGTTAATGCGGACATGCATGCAAAAAAAATGAAAAGGGCTCTTTAAAGAACGCAATTTGACGCAGGAGGGGGTTGGAGGAAGCAAGAAAATATAGACGGATATTTTCATATTGATGTGCTAATGGTTCGGCGCACCACTTTTCATATGCCGCTCGCGAGCCATTTTGTCCCTCTATTTCACCGTCATTGCCTACAGTAAAAATAACCGCCTATCCACAGCTGTTTTTTTTTCCTACAGTAGGCCACTACTCGTCGGTTGATTTCTTTTTTACTAAATTTCTCCAAAAAAAAAAAAAACATACACTGCTATCAGAAACTGTGAGAAGCACTACGAAGTATAACAGCAAATTTGTTGAATAAGGTTGACGAGACCAACATCGTTGTCTTCATTTTCGCTTGTCCACCACTGTGTTACGATATGCCAATAAAACGAATATGTCTTTCTGTCGCTTTAACATACCCACATTAATCATACCTTCGTTATTGAAAATAGCTTGCGAAACGGAGAGTATGTGCTACTGAGTTTGTGGAAACAGCAGTGGAATAAAAATAAGTACTGCAAAAACCACACTGTCTTTAACACATGACCTGCAAAAGATTCACAGGAGTGACAATCTGGACAGATCAGTTTCAAACGTATATCGATTTGCCACTCCATTTAGCCATACGTCAACATTACGACAGCATCAGGCAAACGTAACTGGAGGCCAATCACATAAATCAGGATACAGTGGGGCTGCCATCAGCGATATTCATCGCGTCTCGCCGCACGCGCTAACTAATCACTGTTTTCGTCATGTAGCCAGTGCTGAGGACCGGTTGCTAATAAGTTAACTGTCCGGTTGCCTCCCATGGATGTCTGAAATCTGCGGTTTTTTCACCCGAAAGTAGTAACTAATTATATAAAAAAAAAACAATTCGATATAGAAAATTGGGTAATGGCTTCATATATAATAAAGCTTGTAATAACAATTTCATTAAGCCGAGGTGAGACACCGCGAATGCGACATCCCACATACTAGACCTCTCGAGGTTTGACGAATCTGACAGTGGAATTCAACTTCCTTATTTTATTCGCATGGTCCCTTTCGTGTTATGTAAAAGGAAATTGTTATACCAGTGCTTTTCAGATTTATTTCGCTGATCATTGGCGAAGAGAGATGTACTTTTTGGGACGTGTGTGCAAAAAGACGCTTCCACCAACTGAAGGTTTGATGTTCATTCCAGTTTTCTTGTGCGCCCTAATGTGTTTTATGAGCTAGTGTTTGTAAAAGCTTCGAGAAGTGCTTGCGACTCTAGACTTGCAGAAACCGTCTACCAAGGCTAAGTGAACAATCATATACCGCAAATTAAAGGAGAGAAGCGGGAATGAGCATTGAGGCGACGTGTAACTGACGGAAGGAGGCTTAGTTTTGAGACCCTGTTATGAAGAGCACTTCCACCCTCCTCACTCATTCATGAAGGATTCTTGATGCTTTTTGTGGCAATACGACACCTGCTGATTTTTTAAGGAAAATATAAATTTCTTGCAGCATCAAAGGACACCCACTGGTGTAACCAAAACGAGCCGTATCCTTGAGCCAAGAATGTGCTTCGGACAAAAAAAAATTCTTAGTTCTTTTTCTATTAATAAGAGCTTAAGTAAGGAGAGGCGAGACAAAATGAACAAGCTGTGAGATTAAAGCGCACCGACGAGCAGGTAGCTCGTGATGAATACGTTCTCCGGTGAACTGTATCATTAAAAGGGGTCTGAATAATCTTTTGCAAATTTCATGCTCCTTGTATTTGGCTCTATGAGTGCTCAGTATGGTTCGTCTTCTCTTCCCCCACTAACTAATAGGTATTGCAATAGAAGCATGTGTTACTTTGCGAAAGCAACAATTCATCATGAAGGAATCGCTGATATATATAAGAAAGACTGAAGAAATAAGAAGATATCACTGCTTAATGCATGGCTAGCAATGTTCCTCTTGTTCGAACAACTGCTGCTGGTTCTTTTTAACTTTTTCGGGACGGCCTTGCGCTTCCAGTATTTCGCGTATCCTCGCCCCCTTTCTCATGACGTTCATTAGGAAACATAAAAGAACGTGGCACAACAAACAGCACGCATCTCATCGTCACCATGAAGAAAGTTTAAGCCACCATTATGCATTTAAAGCACAGGTTCTTTTTTTTTTTTTTAGTGCAGTTTAATTTCCACGATGTGCACTTGATCGATGAAAGGCAAATAAGACTACCTGGAAGTTTTACAGAGCACTGAAATCACAGCGCAAAGTGGTATTTTTGTTTATCTCCCCATGGAAATGAAGCCGCCTTGACCGAGAGTTAATCTCGCGATCCTGGCTTCAGGAGCCTAACGTGGAACACACTAAGCCAGCGTGAAGTACAAAACGTGAAGGGTGTATAAGCCGAATAATGACAATGGCAGGTAAGCAGAGTGGGACCGAACAGTGCCTGTTGGCTGCGGAATGCACATATTTCAAGAAGTGCACAAGTAGCCCACGACGCATAAAACAATAACGAGACCTCCCATTCTTGTTTTTTATCCTCTGAACATTCACTTATGGATTTTGTTGCCCTTTCTGTAAGAACCACAAGCTCAAATACTTGACCTAGCAATGCTGGCCCGTTCGGAAGAATACTGTTGTGTCACACTCCTGTTCCCTCACCATGCTGTTGCCTTACTCTGCTCTCATTTTGCGCGCTACTCATCTAAGTAGTCTTTTTTGACGTGTGCTGCCTTCAACTCCAGCGTTTGTGCCATGATTTGTTATGCGCATTCTGCCGTGAGGTTATGAAATGCGATTATGTGTTGTTCGATTTTTAGAGCCTTAGCTTTTATTACCTGCTTAGTTTTGCGCCTTCGTCAAGCGTAGAATGCCTGCCACGATTAGCAGCAGAAAAATATGCAGTGCGAGAGAGAGAGATAAAGAGACAGAGAGAGAGAGAGATAGAGAGCAATTCTCTCCTCCAAAATTATTTTCGAGAGACGGGGCAGAAGAATAACTACAGGGTACAGGAGTGCGCTTAAGACGGCTTAAAAGGAGAAGTGCCGAAAGCCACTTAAAAAAAAAAAAAGTGTGTTTCCTAACTGCTCTCTCCATCACTGCTATCATGATCAATTGTCGGCCTATCATTACTGTTATCATTATCATCCTCACTACCAGCACCGTCATTGCCATCGCTACAATCATGCTTGTGCTCGACGAAAAGAATTGCGATCGGTTTCTCAGGCATTTTTACTTTTCCAACGAGTCAAAGCGATTTTCTCTTTTGACAAATTATATTTAACTCGTGACTCTATTTCGCTCGGTTAGACTGATGACGGCACCGACGGCAACACAGATCAACTGCGGAATGGTTGTAAGAGGGGCGCTCTAAGAACAAAGACAAAACAGAAAATGCTGGTAAAAGCTTTTCCCTGTCACCACAGATAATGCTCAACCATTCATCCTGCACAGTCGCGGCCATCCTGTGATTTGTGTCATGTGCACCTTCAACTCATGCCGTTCACTTGCTGCGTTAAACGCGGCCGGACCAGTTACCATGCTTGTATTCACCGCTGGTTAATTGGGGAACATCATCCCGTTATTGCTTCGGAAGCAAGTCGACATTCTCCTATTATTCCCTCTCTCTCGGCTCGTATACCTTGGCTCAGATAACATCAGGGGAAAAAGAGCCCTATCACCCGCCATGTTCGAAGCAAAAAGCATGCGTGAAAAAATACGCACTGGGTGTTGATCAACTCGTTCAGTGCGTGGGGTTGTGGCCTCTACTGATACATGTAGTGCTGTCAGAGTAGTGCAAAAGTAATAACGCAGACCCGCCATCAGTCAATCAGTCCTGTGCCATTTGCGGTCACAAAAAATCGGGGAAAAGACAGAAAGAAAACAGGTGCTTTTGCTTGTTTTATGGACACAGAGAAGAATACAACAAGACAAGCGCTTGTGTTGTTGTATTCTCTTTAATTAGTGGTGGTTGAGCTTGACGAAAGCTCTAATGTTTTTTTACAACGAAGTACCTGTTGAACTCTCAAAAGAATGCTCTTTACAAAGGTCTCCAGTATGAGGGTGGCCTATGTCTCTAAAGGAAAAGCCATCATCGTCATCATCATCATCATCATCATAATTATAATCAGTCGGACTATACCCACTGCAGGGCGAAAGCCTCTCCAATATTCTTCCAATTAACCTGGTCCTACGCTAGCTGCATCCACTTGACTCCTCGAACTTATTAACTTCATCTGTCCACCTACCTTTCTGCCGCCCCCTGCTATGCTTTCTTTTCCTTGGAATCCAGATTGTTACTTTAAGTGACCATCGGCTGTCCTCTCTACGCACTACATGCTCGGCCCATGCCCATTTATTCTTGATTTCCACTAGAATACCATTACCTCGAGATAATTCTCTTACCCACTATGCGCGCTTCCTGTCTCAAAAGTTACACCTACCAGTTTTCGTTTCATAGCCCTCTGAGTTGTCCTAAACTCGAAAGCCCCATATTTGAGTACAGGTAAGATGCAACTGTTGTATACTTTCTTCCTTAGCGATAATGGTAAGAAAGAGCCAGCAGCATTTATAGTGAACAAATAAATAAATAAATACGTAAATAAATAAATAAATGGAATAATATTAGTCTTTTCTTCTGATATTTTTATTGATATTATTTATGAACTAGCTTTTGTAGTTCAGAAACACATCGGAACTTGATCAGGATTCTAATTAAGCAGGCAGTATAGTTCGGAAGAAATGTTCGGCCCGATCGCGAAAGTGACTGCAAAGAGAGCCTGAAATTGGCTAGAATGGGTCAAGTCACGGCAAAATACAGAAGGACGGTAAGAACACTTTCGTAGTAAGCTGGCCATCTTCTGTACACAATCTCCGACAACCTCAAGCGTATTGGAATCTCTGATTACTGCTACAACTCCCTTGATTACCATAAAACGGGATGTCAGTATCTCGAAAAATTGCAGGCCGATCACTTTACCATCCATTTCCTACAAGGTACATTTTAAGGTAATCAGAAAACGACTATAGAGATTATAGAAATTATTGCAACCTTGATCTATGGTCATCGTAGTAAAATCTAGCTGTAGGAGCGATGACGCCATAAGGAACCACATCCAAGTCATCAATGAAGGCTATATATTGCCGCGAAACCTTCAAAACAATTTGTTGTTTTTTAACGGCCGCCGGCATACAGGCTTATCACTCTGATTCTGGACCGCGTATCAGTTCCGTAATCTTTGTTTTTTTAATGCTCGATGTCGCGAGTCACACCTTTATCAGTTTTGTTGTAGCACAAGATGCACCGAGATCTGTCTCGAAGGTTCCGGCCACTCGGGTGTCTTTCCACACTGTTCCAGCCCGTGCTGGTAGCTGTTTGCGACGTTATCTAGATTGTTCTGTGCAGCCTATAAATTGAGCGTTGCCGAGTGTGACGAGCATTCTTTGTCCGACGACCGACGAGCACGCTTGTTGCTATCGCCGCCGCCGAGTTGCTTAGTTCTTTTGCGGGCGCAAGTCAGCCCAAATAAAGAGTTTCTTTAGTGCAATCATCGACCCCCTTCATTTGTGTCGTCCACCTCGTCACCACTACGTGACATCTGGTGGAGGTGCAGCCTTTGATCCTTCAAGCGAAGACCCCAGCCTTATTCCTGTCGCCCTGGAAAACCAGCCTACAGGTCACCGAGCCAGCCGCAGACTCCAAGGCCTACAACCCGAACACGGTCTGCTGCCTGACCCCATTCGATCACGGAAGACATCGACGCGGACAATGGCCCAGCCTACAGCACCGGTTGTTTTCGTCCAACCCCGTGAGCCCCCCCGCTTCCATGGACTACCGGATGAAGATGCGGGAGATTGGATGGACCTTTTCGACCGTGTGGCAGATTTCAACGGCTGGAACGACGCTGCGAAACTCAGGCAGGTGTACTTTGTTCTTCAAGGACATGCCCGAATTTGGTTTGAAAATCACGAGACTTCTTTCAAGGATTGGAAGATATTCAAAGCACAGTTCTTGATGGCCTTTACAAGTTCCGTCCGAAAATAAAGAGCTCAGGCCCTCCTCCAATCAAGAATTCAACTCCCTAACGAGCCTGTCCTGGCGTATGTTGAGGAGATGAAGCGCCTCTTTCGCCGCGCCGACACAAATATGACCGAAAGTGAGCAAGTCAAACTTTTATTGCGAGGCGTTAAAGAGTCGCTCTTTGCGGGTCTTGTGCGAAATCCGCCAAGAACTTGTGTTCGAATTTGAAACGGAGGCGTCTACTATCGAGAAGACGTTGGCCACCCGGATGCGCCACTACGAGCGACCACTTCACCCGGACTGCTCAACCCACTACCCCAGCGCATCTGCAAGCGGAGAGAACCTTCGGGACCTCATCCGGGAGATCGTGCGAGAGGAGCTCCGCCGATTGATGCCATCATCGCAACAACCCCAGGTGGCGACGCTCGCGGACGTCGTCCGCGAAGAAGTCCAGCAGGCGCTGGGCGTTCCTCAAGCGACGGCTGCGACTGTTCCAGCGCAAGAGGCAACAGCAATGAACTACGCTGGTGCATTACGTCGCTCTGCGCCCCGACGTGATGACTTTCCAAGCCCTCGCCGCTACCGTCCTGTTCCTGAAAACCGCCCCTTGGCCCCCGCCCGCCAAGCCTACCAACGACCCCCAAGCCCCAGAAAGTGCGATGCCTGGAGGACAGCAAACAACCGACCGCTCTGCTTCCATTGTGGTGAGGCAGGACACATCCTCCGCCACTGCCCGTACAGGCGGATCGGCCTCCGTGGTTTCGCTGTCGACGCCCCACGTCCCCGTCCTGGCGAGCGACCACAGGAAATCAACGACTTCCTGCGCAACGGAGAGCACTCGTCGCCAAGGCGTCTATCACGCTCCCCATCGCCGTACAATGCCCGCTTTGCGTCGCCAGGCCGTAACTATGACGGTAGTGTGCGCGGAAGGTCCCCAAGCCCCCGTAGGGGAAACTAAAGGCAGCAACCTTTGGAGGTGAGGTTGCTCAGACGAAAATCCTCCGCCGCCGACAACCACTAACGACGACGCAACCATTTCATCGCCGCTCCACACGACGACATCGACGACAACACGACCAGAGTGCAAGCAGACACCGCCGCCCAGCGAAGTAACAACGGTATGCCCCGGCCATGACCTGAAGAAACGACGGAGCCGAGATCGGACACTAAGGCCCACGTGCAATGCGAGGACGCGAACAAGTGACCTTGAAGTTGATGTCGACGGTCGCAGAGTCACTGCCCTAGTAGACACCGGAGCTGACTATTCAGTCATTAGTGGACCGTTAGCCTCTCAGCTCAGAAAAGTTACCACCGCTTGGGATGGCCCGCTGATTCGCACCGCAGGTGGCAACTTGATAACTCCATCGGGACGGTGTACTGCAAGAATAACTGTAAATGGGCGTACTTACCCCGCCAGCTTTGTGGTCTTGCAGCAGTGCTCCCGCGACGTGATTTTAGGCATGGACTTCCTAAATGAAAATAGGGCTATCATCGACCTCCGATCCAAGCTCATCAAGCTCTCTGCAGACAAAGCCATACCTGCTACGACTACTTCGACGCGACACGTCGCTCTAAACGTCCTCGACGGAGAATTGACCGTGCCGCCCCGATCAAGCGTCGCCGTCAGCGTAGGTAGCACAGACATTGAAACCACTGAAGGCATCGTCGAAGGAAATATCCAATTGCTCTTGGAACGAGGTATCGGCATCTCAAGAGGCATCGCGACATTCCGGAGAGGACAAGCTCAGGTGCTGGTAACAAACTTCACTGAAGAATACCGGCATCTAAACAAGGGCACGACCATCGCTTTTCTCGACGAATTAGCGGACCTCAAAGACGTATTCACCCTCCACGACCAACCACTGGAAGACGCACCGGACCAATTCCGTCAGCCCACATTTGACATCAACACAGTATTGACCCACAGCAGGAAAAACCAGATTCGCAGTCTTCTTCGAAACTACAGGGAGTGCTTCTCGTCATCATCGAAGGTACGACAAACACCACTGGCCAAGCACCGCATTATAACGGACGAACACGACCGACCTCTGCGCCAAAGCCCTTATCGTGTATCGCCGCGAGAACGGCAGGCCATTCGCGATCAAGTTGAGGAAATGCTGCGTGATGACGTAATCCAGCAATCGAACAGCCCCTGGGCGGCACCAGTCGTTTTGGTCAAGAAGAAAGACAGCACACTTCGCTTCTGCGTTGATTACCGCCGCTTGAATAGCATAACGAAGAAGGATGTCTACCCACTTCCCCGCATCGACGACACTCTCGACTGACTCTGCAATGCAAGGTACTTCTCATCGATGGACCTGAAGAGCGGATATTGGCAAATTGAGGTCGACGAAAGAGATCGCGAGAAGACCGCATTCATCACACCGGACGGCCTTTATGAGTTCAAGGTGATGCCATTTGGCCTCTGCTCCGCACCAGCCACGTTTCAACGAGTAATGGACACAGTCCTGGCAGGGTTGAAGTGGCAAATTTGTTTGGTATATTTGGACGACGTTCTTGTCTTCTCGTCAAGCTTTGAAGACCACCTAAAACGACTACAGACAGTGTTGGAAGTCATCAAGTCATCGGGACTAACGCTAAAAGCAGAGAAGTGTCACTTCGCCTACGAAGAACTCCGGTTCCTAGGTCACATCGTTAGCAAGGACGGTATTCGCCCAGACCCGGAGAAAACAGCTGCAATCGCACAATTCCCACCGCCTGCCGACAAGAAAGCTGCGCGCCGATTCCTTGGGCTGTGCGCTTATTATCGACGATTTGTCAGAAACTTTTCGCGGATCGCCGAACCGTTGACGCAGCTTACAAAGGCTAACGTACCTTTTAAATGGGAAGCGCCGCAAGGAGAAGCCTTCGATGAACTCAAGCGCCGCCTGCAATGCCCTCCCGTACTTGGCCACTTTGATGAAAACGCCGAGACCGAAATTCACACCGACGCGAGCAGTGTGGGCCTAGGAGCCGTTCTCGTCCAGAAGAGTGCCGGACAGGAGAAAGTAATCGCCTACGCTAGCAGATCCCTCACAAAAGCCGAAGTCAATTACTCGACGACCGAGAAGGAGTACCTTGCGATCATCTGGGCTACTTCTAAGTTTCGTCCATACCTATACGGCCGACCATTCAAGGTGGTAAGCGACCATCACGCGCTCTGCTGGCTGGCTAATTTGAAAGATCCTTCCGGCCGCCTTGCCAGATGGAGCCTACGACTTCAAGAATTTGACATGACTGTAGTCTATAAGTCGGGCCGAAAGCATTCCGACGCAGACTGCTTATCCCGCGCTCCCGTCGATGCTCCCCCGAAGGACGATGACGACGACGCCTTTTTGGGTCCGGTAAGCGCCAGCAGTTTCGCAGAACAACAGCGATCAGACCCTGAGCTGAAAGCGCTAGCCGATTACTTGGAAGGAAAGACCGCTTCCCCTCCTGGTGTGTTCAGGCGACATTTATCATCCTTCACGTTAAGCAATGGCCTCCTCGTGAAGAAGACCTTCGCACCCAACAAGACCGCGCAGCTTCTCGTAGTGCCTAAACCCCTTCGGCAAGAAATTCTGCAGGCGTTGCACGATGAGCCCACAGCAGGCCACCTCGGATTTGCGCGCACGTTGCGTCGAATCCAAGAGAAGTGTTACTGGCCGCGACTGCCTGCCGACGTTGCCCACTACGCGAACACGTGTCGTGAGTGCCAACGGCGCAAGACGCCACCGATCAGACCAGCAGGACTACTAAACCCGATTCCGCCCCCAATCCTGCCCTTTCAGCAAATTGGGATGGATCTCCTCGGCCCCTTTCCATCTTCGTCTACGGGTAACAAGTGGATCATCGTGGCCACTGACTACCTTACCCGTTACGCCGAAGCAAGAGCACTACCAAATTGTACCGCGGCAGAAGTCGCCAAATTTTTTGTCCAACAAATTCTCTTGCGACACGGCGCCCCAGAAGTGCTCATCACGGGCAAGGGAACGGCGTTTACGGCAGAGTTGACGCAAGCCATCCTGGAATACAGTCACACAAGCCATCGACGAACAACTGCGTACCATCCCCAGACCAATGGCCTCACGGAGCGCCTGAACAAAACGATCGCGGACATGATCGCTATGTACGTCGACGCTGAACACAAGACCTGGGACACCATCTTGCCGTACGTGATCTTCGCGTATAACACGGCAGTCCAGGAGACGACCAGAGCGACCCCGTTTAAGCTTGTGTACGGCAGGGAGCCCACGACGACGCTCAACGCAATGCTGCCGCACGTAACCAGCGAAGACAACCTTGACGTCGCCGCCTACCTGCAGCGTGCAGAGGAAGCCCGACGACTCGCACGGCTGCGTATTAAAGACCAACAGCGCACCGACAGTCGACGATACAATTTACGACGACGCCATGCGGAGTACAATCCAGGAGACCAAGTGTGGGTTTGGACACCAATTCGCCGTCGCGGATTAAGTGAAAAGTTGTTGCGTCGATACTTTGGGCCATACAAAATCCTTCGCCGCGTCGGACCACTGGACTATGAAGACATTCCCGACGGAACGTCAGCATCACAACGGCGACTCGCACGCCCAGAAATTGTCCATGTTGTACGACTGAAGCCATATTACGCGCGTTAAAGAATATGTGGTGTTTAAACTTTGCAGTGTTTATGTTTAAGTTTCTTTGTTTTGGAACATCGAGGCGATGTTTTTTTTTTTTTTTTAATGGGGGAGTAATGCCGCGAAACCTTCAAAACAGTATTTGTTGTTTTTTAACGGCCGCCGGCATACAGGCTTATCACTCTGATTCTGGACCGCGTATCAGTTCCGTAATCTTTGTTTTTTTAATGCTCGATGTCGCGAGTCACACCTTTATCAGTTTTGTTGTAGCACAAGATGCACCGAGATCTGTCTCGAAGGTTCCGGCCACTCGGGTGTCTTTCCACAATGTTCCAGCCCGTGCTGGTAGCTGTTTGCGACGTTATCTAGATTGTTCTGTGCAGCCTTTAAATTGAGCGTTGCCGAGTGTGACGAGCATTCTTTGTCCGACGACCGACGAGCACGCTTGTTGCTATCGCCGCCGCCGAGTTGCTTAGTTCTTTTGCGGGCGCAAGTCAGCCCAAATAAAGAGTTTCTTTAGTGCAATCATCGACCCCTTCATTTGTGTCGTCGACCTCGTCACCACTACGTGACAATATACACTAACCACCGTATATGTATAGCCTTCATAGTTTTAGAGAAAAGCATTCAATTACTTTGAATCCTCTGCGACCACGTAGGTTCCTGATAATCTCAATGTTGAAGATCAACACTGGCTTCTCCGCTCCCATATTCATCAGAGTAAAAAGTGAAAATATATGGAAGATGAAGGATGTTAGGGAAGATGGCACGATCTCTAAGGTGTTTCAAAGTGTGTTTGCCTATAGCAATAAGAGAACTGGGCTACCAACAGTTGGAGATTCAAGATAAAAAAGAAAACCTCCGTGGTCGCTTGTGACAAGGCCTTGCTCAATCATCATAGATAAAAGAGGCGTAGATAAAAAGAAAATAATGTTCGAAAGTTTCAAAAATAACGGATTATTTTTACAGGCAATGAAACAACGAATTTTAAAAAGGAATACTTTCGCATAGGTCTTGTCTTGACAGCAAATATGAACAACGAGGGTGAGATGGCTGAAGGAGTAACAATATCGTGAAGTGATTAGGCAGGTGCTTGCTCTCAGGTCACAAACAAGAGCTCACTAATATCTCACATAAGAAGATCTGCTGTATCGATCCACGTCTTACCTTTGCGTTAGAAAGTTGAAAGCTGGTCAGTGATCTGTAGTTGCTGTGAACAGCGCGGGAAGCTATTAAAAAAAGAATGGTCGGGTTAACGTCAAGATGAACAAAGAGGGCAAAGTGAGACACGGAACAAATGCGGTGCATTGATCAATTGTTTACAACCAATGGAAGGAAGTATACATAGAGAAGTAATGTAATGCAATGAAGCAGATGGTACTTGAGAGCAAGACTCTGGATCATACCGGGAGTTAACTAACATTACTTGTCCGAAGAAAAATGTGAATACGCAATGTAAACGTATTATTTCTGGTTGCCTTTGAAGAATGAATGACTGAAATTATGCTCTCAACATCACGCATTTTGCTAGAAGCGAGAGGCAATTATTCAGACATGGGTCTCCTAATTTAGTGAAGATGTTATAGTAGTAACAAAATGAATCGTAGAGTGAAAAAAAAAAAAAAACGTGTATTGTTTGCGTCGTTCAGCAACCTATCGCCTCGCTGTTTACGTCATGAAGCACGTCTGGGAAAAATAAAAAATCACTCATATGCCGTGTTAGTAAAGATGGAGCTCTCAGCCGTGCCAAGTAGGCTGCTGAGGCCGTCGAACAAGAAGCCATAGTAGCCCGTTTAGAAGCCATAGTAACCAAGCGTGGAACCGAGCCAAGATCGAAGTGGCAGCAGCGACTATGGCTGCTGCTCGGGCCTAATGCTGGTAAAAATTCGTTTAAAAATAGTTGAAGCTGTGCAACTTTTAGCCTCAGTGGTGTGAAAAGTAAAATGTATTAACTTTCGTCCTTGTAAAGAGGTCTAGTGACACATCGTTGTCTCAAAAACGCCGCCGAATATACAATGACTCTTCGTTTAGGCATCGCTGACGCATATCATTTCTGCGTCACCAAGAAAGCCCAACAAATTATTTCCCCTCGTTTTACTTTGTCGCTCCAAGGAACAAATCTTTCGCGGTAATATATTCATGTGAGTATGCATCTAAGCATACAAAAATAAGCTCCATCATAGAAGCAGCGCACCAATGTCACAAGGACATGAAGCTAGGATCTGTCGTAATCCGCAATATAAGAGGAGACTTAGAGCTGTCACCGGAAAGGCGGCTCAAGAACGCTCATCCCCTCGACAAATCTCTTGGCTTCGTCCCTCGAAACGAATTCTCGTTTCGGCTGCTAGAACAAAAGAGCCTTTTGTGCTTTCAAATAAAGCCCATTATATGTTTTTTTTTTTTTGTTTTGCATCGGCAAGAAAGCAGACGAAACCGAAAAGAGAGCCTCTTTGCTATGTTATTTGTTGGCTGCTCGCAATTTTTCATTGCTTCTTTGAGGTTCAATGCAAACAACGGGCGAGCGTTGGTGTTTCAGCAATTTTGCGTGCTTTATTTTTATTTTACGTAAACTTTAACCTAGTACTGTCATATCTGGTCAATACACGGTAGCAAATTGAGTGACCTGCTTTCTTTGTGAACTCTGTTTATTGCTCCGTCCGGGGAATTGCAAACGCACTCTTGCTTCGTTTTCAGTTCTGATGCCAATTGTTATCCAATCGTTGCAACCAGCAATGCGCTAGACTTCCTTTCTTGTTCTATTAAAAACATGCCCACCTGACTTCATGGTCTTTGTATGAGCAGCGTACTAAACTGAACGGCCGAGAAACTCCCAATAATCCAAATGGGCGCCTTACTTAATTTCGTATCCTGAAAAGCAAGATAGTTATCGTGTTTCTCGTAACGTGGTGATAAGAATTTTCTATGCAGCCTCAATATTAGCACGCAAATTAGGCAACCACAAGAAGCGCTGGAACAAAAAAAAAATTGTTCAAAAAACAGCGAAGGTCGACCTCTTTCACAGAGACTGAACAAAGACACATGGTGCCAAAAATTCTTTTTCCTCCTTATATACATTTCTATCAATAGGGTGCCAGCCTCAAATTAGTAAACCAAAGTGCTGAAGCGCCATGATATTCATGTTCGCTTCCTAACTGTAGAAATAAATTACTGGACAATTTCGCGGCAATGTTATTTCATGGGCGTGTCTAGCAGGCTTGCGCCACGCAAGTAAATCGCACCACTGGATGATAAGTCCTCGTCGTCTAGATACTGTGATGCAGAAAAGAAAGAGCGTAGGATGTTGCTCGTAACCAGGAATCAAGACCCAGAATTGCTTCAGGAGAAGTGCTGCCCCTCGCTTTGTGTCCCGTCGTCACATATACTCGCTGAAGCGTGGCGTCAGTGGTTATTTTATGCGATGCTGATGTGTGCAAACTTTGGATTGGCTCTTCTACAGGCTGCCGTTGCGGGCACTTCCAGCGAGCACCCCATTCTGTGGAGAGCACTCCGGACGATTAGGCCACCCGGCGCATTCGACGATTAACGTGCGTAGCCTTAGCGTCAAAGTTTCCCCACGGAGAAGTTGACTGACGTTTTTATAAGGAAAACTAGCAGCCCCAATAAAATCTATGAGGCTGTGGAAAAGCGTACATCAGTAATAGTAAAAATAGCAGTACCAAGAACAACACTAGAGCCGAAATGTAAAGCAGATGGGACGGAAAGTACAAAAAATGACCCTTTCCTTGATCCCTGCTCCAAAAACAAGCTATTATTTGCTCATCGTATGAAAGCATTAGAATACTCGGAAATGTTCACTCACAAGTACGCTGAGCCGGCATGCATATTTGTTTTTTTTTTCTTTATTAGGTCGGTCTGTTTGTATATTTCACGGTTTATCCACTTTACCGTAGTCCTGTTGAGCTAAAAACATCGTTATGTTGGTATCGTTAGGAAACTATTCTTTCCCCATATTTGTCGGTCCACTTTTAGTACAACGAAAAAAGAATAATGTTGCTTGACAAACATAAAATTCATTGTCTTAAATCCGCCATTACTTATCAGTGACAGACGGGCCGAAGTAACCCAGGAAATCCTTGCTGCAAACATATATCAGCTCTTCATATTTTTGTACGCATCTTCTGAAGTGTGCATCTTAACTCTGTATGTAGTGATGCACAGAAGAAAGCATTACAAACATATTTTAGAAGTGACAGGGGAAGATGCGAATATTGCAGCTTAGAAAAAGGGAATACCGGCCGGTGATCCTTCATGAAGGCTACGGTAGGCGAGAACATGTGCCAGAGAGAAGGCGCGGAACTATGTCGGCAGATGCATCCTTTTCACGAAGCCCAGGAAAATTCTGGCAACTAGTGTACTCATAAATATTGGCTGTTATGACCAATATTATTGGGCGAATAATATTTGTAGTTTAGTTTGTGTTGCGAAACAGACGTGAATGTAGACGCGTTTTTGTCACTGGTTAAATCACATTTCTCGCCTTTGCATTTATGATTTGCCTCTGTCATACTGTTAGGTTTCTTTTAGAGGCTGCTATTAGAATAAAAAATACAAAAACAAAAAGCTATTAGACAAAGTCCTACGAACATCATTACCATTATTCAAAACAAAATATCTTTCTGAAGGACGTTACCATTACCAAGTTAAGTCTACTACACAAGAAAGGGTTCTCCTAAGTACGACTAAGTCCGGTCTCCCTGCTCAAAGCCGCCTTAGTTTTGAGACCTTTCCGTTTAATCACATCACCTCTCTCAAAGCTGTCTTTTGAAGTTTATGGTCGTAGGAATATGAAGAAATCAAGAAGTGCCGAGAAATATTTGAAATCACCTTTTATTATGGTTGTTTACATCGTACTTTACGCTTTCAATGATAATGATGGAATTCAATGCGCTGTTTGCCGAGCAAGCCTTAAACCAGTCAGAAAGAGACTGTAGAAACCCGACGTCAGAATTCAGTTTGGGGTGGTACATTGAGCTAGAACACTACGAAATGAGTCTGGAAGTCACAACTTGTTGTCATTTTCCTTTGTTGTATGAAATTTAGAAGCTGTTCTCCAAGTCAATCTAACAATTGATGTGGAGAGAAATTTCACTTTTACACGGTTGTTTGCATGCTAGTGAGAAAGTAGAGTTCCTCATTGCCTAGTTTTAAAATCAAGATTGGCCAAAAATACAACAGTATTTGAGTACAAGAGGCGCTGTTCGACAAGAAATGTCGCTCGTTTCATAAAGCCACCATACTGAGTCCCTTAAGACATATCACTCCCTTTTCCTTGTAGCGTGAGAAAACGCCAAGGAGACTAAAAAGCTTGTGAGTGCGAGGTGCGAGCCTGTGTGAGATTATGGAAGCTACAGTCTTGATATTGAATACAATCTGGTAGTATTCGAATGGAGAAATCGCTGTAAGAAGGCATATTTCTTCGACTCTAGCAACGCATATTCGTGAAGTACTACTGCCGAAATTTAAAGCTTAAGTGGATTTTTTTTTCATTGTTTGTTATACCTGACGTAGTCCTGGCTATTATAAATGTTATAAAACAATCAAGCAAATAATAAAACGAAACCCTTGCTTTGATAAAGTCACTGCCATCGCAACAGGAATGAAAGGGCAAAACACATACGTGAAAAAAGAAAAAAAAATCGCAGTATTAGAATCCGGTATATCCTTTTGGAAGGAAATCCCGAACAATGCTCTTATCTGTGCGGACTCAGAATTTCCAATATCGAGTCCTTCCGCTGTCTCGCGAGGTTTCTAATTTCATTTCATGGATCCTGCATAAGTATAGAAGACAGTTTTCCCACAATAAGATTTAGCTGAGGCCCTTTTTTATTTTTTAAATCGCAGTGCGAAAGCTTCGTATCCTCATAACGGAGCGAATAAGAGACAAAGTGCCGTGAAAAGCACCTTTTAAAGACTGAGATATACTGACTTCGTTTCATTTGGTTTGATTTATAGAATTTATCTTGCCATAACGAGTGGGTTTAACGGGCCGTAGGGAAAGGACGCCTTATCGAGTCCCGGAGCAGCTGATATTGCGATTTTATCATTCTTTTTATACATAATCTCCTGAGTTGCAGGTGCACAAGGAGACATAGTATGTGTGCTTCATACTTCCTTTCCCTTTCGATTTCGGTACTTGCAAAAATCGAAATTATTGAGTGCTGCAGGGAGAATAAAATATAGAGAGTGAAAAAAAGGTGAGATAAAATATTCTTGTTTCATTTATTTACCTATTAGTTGTGCATAAAACGCACAAATTGTATAAATCAAGAGAAGTGATAAACGTTGCTGACCTCCTCTAATGGCTGGGAGCAGGAGGGGTTGTCTGAGCCATTTTACATTAACAGTTTGTGTCGTATGCCTGTCTCATGCAAGCAGCCGATGTAGCTCAGTTGGAAGAGCACCGGACGCGTTATTCGGTGGTCGTGGGTTCGGTTCCCACCATCGGCACCAGCCGATGTAGCTCAGTTGGAAGAGCACCGGACGCGTTATTCGGAGGTCGTGGGTTCGGTTCCCACCATCGGCACGTTGTTTTTCTTTCTACTTTGTGTTTATTTATCTTTCCCCTAAACACATTACATTACTGATTTACGTAATTATGAAGTAAAAAAAAAAGACAAAAGTACAATCCCCAATGCTTTCCTTGGCCTCGCCGACTGTCGGCTTCTTTCCTTCATGTATTATAACGAGTACCCTCATTTCCCCTTCATTTATCTGCTTGTAGCTTACGGGGGTCTCGGTTCTGGCAGTCTTGAAGCCATAGGTAGCGTAAGAGGGTTCTAGCACAGCTTTCGCCCTCGCTCTTGATCACGTTCTACGTGACGCTGGCGGTAACACAGGACGTTCCACGTCCACCGCTATAGTTGAGGGTGGCGCTGGTGAACACTGTCAACGTTCGTATACAGACAACATTAATACCCAAGAAAGTAGCAGGGGGGACAGCGGCCGATGTAGCTCAGTTGGAAGAGCACCGGACGCGTTATTCGGAGGTCGTGGGTTCGGTTCCCACCATCGGCACCAGCCGATGTAGCTCAGTTGGAAGAGCACCTGACGCGATATTCGGAGGTCGTGGGTTCGGTTCCCACCATCGGCACGTTGTTTTTCTTTCTACTCTGTGTTTATTTATCTTTCCCTAAACACATTACATTACTGATTTACGTGATTATGAAGTAAAAAAAAAAGACAAAAGTACAATCCCCAATGCTTTCCTTGGCCTCGCCGACTGTCGGCTTCTTTTCTTCATGTATTATAACGAGTACCCTCATTTCCCCTTCATTTATCTGCTTGCAGCTAAAAAAAAAGTAATATGAAATTGGGTGCTGCAGTCAGCTTCGTCTGCAGACCACGAGGCCCATGCGCGGATTGTGCGGGTGACAGCTGAAGATACAAGAAACAAAAAACGAAGTCATTAATGCACGGACATTACCATTTATGATATTCGAAAAATGCTTTATTATACCTTGACACAGAGGGAGTTGTTTACTGGATATGAGTTGGCTACCTCGGTTATCGCTAAAAATTGACGATGGGACAATGAATGGCGGACCAGCAACAATGAAACGGTATACGGTATTTAGTAAAACTAAGGCAGACAACCCAAGTTGAGAACTTGTAAACACGTAAATGAATCATAACAAAGTCGGCTGTTTAGCCAGGAAGAAATCAGCACGCAGATTACTTGGGCAGGAGGGAGCTCGCTTCCTCTTGGGTGAGGGTGAACTTGACGATAGGCCTAGAATACCTTTTTGGAGGGCTAGTTAGTGATCTATTGAGAAGGTACTACTGGCGGAGACAGATACAGACCGAAAACAGGAGACAAACACATTATTGTATTTGTCTATTTCTTTCTGTCCGTGTCTCTGCGCTACTAGCAGTGTCCCAAGCCAAGGCCCGATGAATCCACACTGAAAATCCCAAGATAAAATAAGGCCAGCAGGGCAAGCAACGAAAGCTGTCGTCAGAGCATGCATACCTCAACAACTAGTCACCTTAGCCTTGCCAACCTCGCTTCCATTTTACAATAAAATGTATGCATGTACACATATTAGGAACGCTCTTGTAAGCATTGTTTCAAGACACGGTAGTACGACGACCAGCGGCACATTTATTCTATAAGCAGAGTCCGGTATCCTCTTTGATTAGTTTTTGTGGGTGCGCTTAGGAGTTCAACAGAATACATCATGAGTTATAGTTTCTCAGTATCTCTGCTGCAAATGGGACATCTGCTAAAAGTTCTTTACTGTCATCTTACTCACCGGCGCATGCTCAATTCCCACTGAGGGCGAATACGTTGCCGACAGAGTACAAGCGGGCAGGGCATAAAACTTTTGCAGCACTGTTATGATTTCTATTTTTCGATACCTTCTCGTCGAAAGCGA
>NC_139346.1:179048916-179093916 GCF_055883805.1 Amblyomma maculatum | reverse complement strand
ACTGGTATCATTCCTTAGCGGGTATTTACTTTGGTGGGCTTAAAACAGTTAACTAAAATATATATATATATATATATATATATATATACTGCACATTTAACTATATCTTCAATTTCATCTGGGGATTTATATATATATATATATATATATATATATATATATATATATATATATATATATATATATATATATATATATACCGATATACCGCACATTCAACTATATCTTGAATTTCATCTGGGGGATTTGGTGCTGTTCAAGTGATTACTGGGGCACCTTTTGCATTAGTCACGCTACCTATTTTATGTATGTGACTCTTTAGGCCGCCAAGCAGAACTTGCACCCACATACAGCCACGGGAATGTTCAGCCTGCACCCTATCTGCGCAAAGGCATGTCTTATATACAGCTTGCAATAGAGCGGCACACCTCGGTAGTATCCTGTTTTAGATTGGTTTGTGAGGTTTAACGTTCCAAAGCGACTCAGGCTATGAGAGACGTCAAGTATCCTGTTTTACCTACCCGCTTTCTATGGAAGAAGAAAGTTTAGGCATGCACTCAAGTACAGACCTTCTAGAGTCACCTGTGGCGGTCTGCAAATTTAGTCAAAGTTGTTGCTAACAAGCAGTCAGTTATCAATTTCCCGTGGCTTACTGTGAATTGCTTAATATGTAGAGAAGAACAGTGAGGGGTAAATGTAGATCTGTACCTTCTGTGGAAGAATAGTAGCCTGTCTACGAAGAGTGAAAGGAGTGGAACAGGGAAAATGTCATTACAAAAAATATGACGCAAAGCTAGACGCTAGAGAATCGGTAAGAGGAAAAAGGAGAGGACAATTTGCAGCACTCTCCCTCTGTGTGTCGTGGCGGCCGAATCCGGGCCTCTCTAATCGGACCGGTGCACGGAGGGGTACCTAACAAAGCGAGAGGTAGCTCAGCATCGACGGAGGGAAACAAATGATTGTCAGCACGTGGGTGGTTTATTTGCAGAGCGCTCTGCGGTAGTCATGATTGAGGGCATGCGAGGCAGTCTACCATGCAGGGCTGTCTACGCTCCCAGAGGCGCTAACGAGATTAAGCTTAGCGCGATGTGACCGAGTCCGCATTTTCTCCATCAACGTCAGTCGCTTCGTCAGGCGGTGTAACAGGGCAAGGAACTTTCAGCTGGAGAGCAATGCCAGGGAGCGTCCCTCATTCACAGCTCTGTAAACCTGACAGCACCAGCAGCCACTCCTTTTTGAACATGTTCCTCTTATACATGCTCCCATCCGTCCCGTGCAGGTACTTCGTCTGTTTTATCAAAAGCACAACAGCGTTAAGACATGCGCTTTTCGGCCCACTGGTTCTAGCTGTAGGGAAGAACAGAGGTTTCGGCCTACTCACGCGCTGTTCGCTTGCAATAAGAACAGGCGTAGCGGGAGTTCGTGCTGTTTATTCGCGTTTGCATCTCGCATTATGTCATAATAGCTGGCCTAATTTTAACCACTGGCTATAGCAACTTTTTTACGGAATATAAAAAAGCCATTTCAAATTCGTTGTTTCGGACCTTTTAGGGAGACCCAGAGCTGATCGCTGATGATGCTCGACGGCCTCGAAAAGAATACTGCGAGGACGTACACAATCCAGCTCTAGGAGGAACGATGGTAGCACCCGCCTTTCTTGAAGTGGCAAATGAAGACATTGCTGCTTCTACGCAGTCCTCACTATCGTCAGTATTCAGGTTGAGTGCGAACACAAATTATGACGCCACAAGCACCGCTTTTAAAAGTTCCGGATGTATATTATCTTCAGTATGAGCATCTTCCGCGGATGCTAGCCTGTTATTCAATACACAGAGAATTGCAGGGCAAACCCTATCTGCATATATTTTCTTCAATGCCTCAGAGCGTTCCACTTAATCGTTGATAATGGGCTCCTCTCTTATTCGCGGCCTTAGTGCCGCCGCTGAAATTTTTTGTTATGTAGTTCGCCTTTCCCGCTCAAGAAGCGTAAAGATTGGAAAGACTTGGCTATCGACTCGCTCGCCTCCGCTTTGCACGAGCCACGTTTGTTTTGTTTTTTTCAGCTCCAGCCGTCACTGTCCAAACCTGCCTTTTAAGCACGATTCTTCCGTCGGCGCTGCATGTTTAATCCTTTTCAGTAATGCTTCTATAAATTTCAATTGCCATTCAATAGCACCTTCTCGTCGCCAATGAATAATCTCGGTCATCCGCTGATATTTCCTACCCCGGCGCTCGCATCAGCTTACTATATATTTGCTCTTGCACCCTTCTTCCCCGGTGCTGCCTGGCAAGTTATACTGCACAGGCATTGTGTGTCGTGGTTCGGTCACCTACTGCACGTCAACATTATCAGTGTGACGCTCTTTGAGATTTTTATGGTCGTTTGTAAACGATTCATACCAACTAGCCCAATTAGTCATCCTAGCCGGGGTGGCGCAGTGGTTACGGCGCTCGACTACTGTTCCCAAGGACGCGGGATCGATTCCCGGCCTCGGCGGCCGCTTTTCGATGGAGGCGAAAAGCAAGGTGCCCGTGTGCTGTGCGATGCCAGTGCACGTTAAAGAACCCCAGGTGATCGAAATCTCCGGAGTCCTCCACTACGGCGTCTCTCATAGCCTGAGCTGCTTTCGGACGTTCAATCCCACAAACCAAACCAAACCAGCTTGTAAACGCCCGAGTCTCTTGCGCAGGTGTGGAAAATCTGCTGTTGGGGCATCGATTACAATGGCTGGTCTGCTTTCATTCGGGGTGTTATGTCGACTGCACCAGCTTGTTTCTTCTGTCGCTCTTCTCCCGATTCAGCCTAACTGCAACTAAATGTACATTTGAAACTCTGCTGTGACATCGGTAAAACTTGCGTTTAGCGGAACATCTGATGGCGCTGGCGCCGTGGGGTGTAGCGAAAATCTAGGTTAGTCTAATTATTTTAACGTCGCACGTGCGGAGCAAATTATTAGTGAATAGAACATTACACGAATGTGATTGCAGGATTATAATATGATCCGAACGTGCTTGGAAAACGTATATATAAAAAGTACATAAAATGCATTGAAAATAGTATTTAGTCGTAAAAAGCCATCCAACGCGGTCTAACAACGCCGACTAATCGAGCGGGCTGAGAGAATTGCAGTAGCCAATGGAAATATAGACTGCCACTTATTTATTTCTTCCTGAGACCGTTTCATTCACCAACAAGCAAGACCAGCGTCAGCTGCTCTGGTGGGCCTGCTGGATGGAGGCGGCACATAGAACCCTAGACTGAGGGCTCCACTCAGGAAGATAAGGAAATATAATATAAATGTTTTGCCTCCACCTCATCCTCCTCCTGCGTTATGAAGCTCAACACATTGCCAGGTCGAGTGCAAATACAAAGTACCACATTTCGGGTTTCAAGAACTGCAGTCTTGGCACTGGAATGGGATTCAAGCAGTCCCATTGGACAATTAGACACCTATAACATTCCCGGCTAGTAGAGAGCCTCGTCTTTGTGTGGTAGCACTTGTGTGTACACCGCGAGTCGAGCATTAAACAAGATCTTGGAACGAATAAGCTATAGAAAATACACAACAATCTGTCACTGGTTTTCTTTTCCCCACGTTTCGCCAAGTTATATTGCTTGGTTCTCGGAATGGGGCATTGTGTTTAATGTGCCAACTTTAACACCATCCTTCCTGTTTCTTTCGCCATTCTCTGGCATTCATAGTGAGCCGAAAGAGCCATATCCCCCGTTGCTCCTGACTGTGGCGAGATTGTTTAAATGCGCGCCTATCTTTAAGGATAGATGTGTTGCGGAGTAAGTGGAACCCTTCGCTCAGAAACAACCCGCTACCAGCAGAAAAGCCAAGAGTGACTGCTTTCTCATCACAGGTTTTCAGGGAAGCAGTGAATAAGTTTTGCAGCGATGCATCTGAGTAATACAGATGTACTTACAGCCCACCCAGATTGACTGGCATCCTTAGCTTCTCCCTAGGAGTCGGTGTGCTTTCGAATATATACCGATATTTTTTTTTTCAAGTTTACTTCCGGATAAGACAGACAGGGATGGAGCGGAGAAACAACTTCTTTTACTTTTGAGGCAGTTGCTTTTTGAAAAATGGAGAAACATTATTGCTATTTATCGAAGTCCTTGCTCTCTTTGCCTGTCTTCAATAAAACAAAAAAAAAAAAAAACAAGATTAGCAGCAGCGGTTACGAATAAAGTTCCATTTAGGCAACACGACCCAGTAATTCTCTTGCCATCAAGCTTGTTCGTGTCGACCCCTCATTAGTTATTCCATCCGCATAACGGGCTGAGATGTTACGAACGCGCATTCCTGCCACTGCTACTTCAGATGCGGCACACCATTGTCTTCTGCTGGCGTCACTCGCAAATGAAATACAGATGCAAAGCGGGAGGCTTATATGACAGCAGAGCAAAAGCGGTTTCCGCAGTTCGGTGTCAGAAAGTCGCGAAAGTCTCTCTCGATGATGAATTATGGCTGGAACGAAGCGGCGAGGTTCAAAAGGACGCCCGATTTCAGAATGAAAAAAAAAATGACTGAGGCATGATACAATCTTACTGAGACACACACGCCGATGTTAGTTCGCGGCTCTGTCACTTGAGGTTTCTAAAAGCGTCAAACCTAAATATGGTCGAAAAGTGCGCTTCGTTCACCTACCAGCATTGTCCCCTTTGTCGGTCTTTCTCTCCTCTTTTTCAACTTTCCCTTGTTAAGTATATCATAATATTTTAACTGCTGCGCCCGTGGGTATCTGAGAATACTTTAGCTGCAACAAAGAGATGACCCGGCCTTTCATCATTAAAAATATTGAGGTAAAACTTCAAGAAGAAGATAAAGCGACTGGCGGATAACTCAAACTGCCTTAAGGCGAGAGCCCCCTAAGCTCATTTTTGCTTGCAAAATCTGCGGGCACTACGCCACAGCGTTCATGTAAGTTTGTTCCCCTGACTTGCCGTGACACTTTGAAGTGAATAGGGCTTTGTCGCGTAGTGAAGCTTGGCGCTGACTGAGCGTGCTTTTGAACGAAGATAAGAGAGTGCAAGGAATGACAATTCTTGTTTTAAGCTTTGGGTGCTCTGGCCTTACACTTTTCTACAGATTTTTCGCCCCTTCATTTTCCCTTCGAATATTGTCCTTCGAATATTGCAACTTCGCTCAATAAAGGCTAGAATGCTGTTCCTTTTCTCTCCTCTTCCTCTGCTGCGACGTGCTACTCAAATTAGCTGAAAAACTCAGCCCATTCCGCGAAGTACCCAAGCTGAGTACAGTTTCTGTTTTGGTGCAGACAGAGGAGGCCGCATGCGACCCCTGACGCGTGCGTTGCTGCACGGCCACACAAATGAGCGAATACGCGTGTTGAACCGTGCAGTAAGGGTGCTTTCTGTACCTTTCAATCCGTGCCACTTTGTGAAAGCTTAAACTAGAGCAAACCAATCAAAGAAGGCGCAATCTTGCGGACAATCTTTTACAAGAACGAGCAGCATCTAACCAATGCTCATAGTGGCAATCAATTCCATACTGCACTTGCGCGCGGGCAGCCTTGCACATTCGACTGACACAAGGCTAGCTGTAGCTCTAGCTTCCACAGGGCTGCACGCTTTTAACGGAGATAAATGAGCTGAAGAGTGTATATGGACTGGCGGCGTATCCAAGCGGCCGACCGCAGCCGCTGACAGAAACGCAAACGCTGCGGAGCTTTTATGGCAAAGCCCACCTCAAAGAAGCGTCAGCTCCCGCTGGTCTTCGTTCAGGGAGCAGAGATGCACTCTAATTTGCTACTTCTTCGCAGAAGAGCAATAAATTGGACTGGATTAGAGGCGCGCGCTCACGCCACTTTGTAGTGGTACCAAGCAACTGCCGAACCAGAGTCTCTTTCATGCCTCTTTAATTCAGAGGATTTCCCTCACGCGATCCGAGAGCTGCACTGCATGGTTACCGTTTTTGCTTTTTGTGAAAGTAGCCTATCTGGGATATGTGAGGGCAACGTTTCGGGTAAATGTTGTCGAAAATGTTTGCTTTCCTGTCTTCGGGCTTCAGCTGTCTTCTCTTCAGCTTTTGTGGCTTTGAGCAGTCCGTCTTATGTATTCATGATATATCTTCCTCCCAGCGGGCTACGCCTTCATTTTGTCAGCACCGTTTGAAACCACTGTTAACATTGTACTGGCCCTCTTGTAACTTCTTTTGATGTGAGATGGATTTAAAAAGCAAGACTCCTCACTTCGTGAGCTCCTCTCCTATATTTATATATTTATTTGATAGTTATTTAGGATTGCCATTTGATGTTTTGCTGTAAACTGAAGTGGAAAAGAAAAACAGATATGTCGCTAGTGGCAGGGATCTCTGGGAGGCATTTTTGTTTTTCTGTGCGCGGTATCAGTTGACGCCGAAGTTATTTTTTTTTCTGAGCTAACACTCTGGTGGAAGGAAGGAATAGAGGGAGAATAGTTTTTTACAGAACCCCGTCGACAAAAGGGAGTCTCCTACCAAAGCATTTGCTGAACCCCTGGAGCTTACTGGCAGACTCTGCTCACGCAAACGTTAATTTTGTTTTGATCTTAGAACACGAAAACGCGAAAGGAAGGTTACCAGTAACGATATTCTGGTGCGAAATAATACTCCCTATTTCATCCTTACATTCGTCTTACTGTCTTCGTTCGCTTCGTTTCTTTGTCGGTCTAATAAAATAGCACTCGGGGGAACGTCTTCTTTTTATTCTACTGAAGAACGCAAAAGCAATATAAATTTTCGTAAGCTCATTTCCTGCTTGCACTCACCGAACATTTTTCTCCTGCCATAGGAAATATTGCTTTGACATTACATTTTTATTTTCTATAAGCAGTGAGCGAGTTTAGATTTTGACAAAATTACGCACGTGCATGCATTTTCAACGTTGTTTAAAAGTCACTTGCACGCTGTTTTTTTTTTTTTTATATGTTGGCCTACGTGACTTTCCGAGCTATGTGACTTTCTGTAAAATGAGGCGCGACAAAGCCACGCGGCTGAGACAGAATAAAGTTAAAATGACAGGAGTGAAATTTGGTAGAACTACTTCTTGAATCTTTGAAGGCCCTTTTTGGCCTGTTTGAATTTTTGATATCTTCAACCAAGCTATACCGAACGCCTCCAGCCTGGTTAATATTGAATCGTTTATGACAGATCCTAGTTATTAAAGTCAGCGGAAACATTCAGGTTAACTACGCTTCTAGGCTTTTTAACCGGTGAACTCAAGCCAACCTAACCGAAACTAGCAATACTAGCAGCTAGTTATTGAGATTTCCAAGCACACAGCAGGCATATCTCATTTAGCGGCACTCACAGGATGACGGGGAACTCAACTTGCACGAAGATTTTTACACGAGTGCGAGATTTTGTGTGCGCGTGTATGTGTTTGCCACGTTCAACAACAAAATTCAACGCCAGTTCCGGTTTTTATATAACAGCACTAACTGACCAGTTGCGTGTGGTATGAGTTGTCATACAGGACGTCTGCCGATGTCAAGTCGCATCCTGCCTTGGTTAAGCAGCCAAGCCATTGTGACATAACAATATGTCAAGGACCAGCAGGATATGATCAGGCCGCCTAAAGGGGTTTACACAAGAGGTAATGGAGTCGTCAGGTGCCTTTCCCATTTGCATAAGCAGTTAATAGAAGTAACAATATGAGAAAGATAATTATATTTGAAAGAAAAGAAATGCTCATGAAATGTAGTCTGAATACATATGACGCCGTGAGTTTTACAGGGAGTCTAAAGGCAATCCTACTAGATTGTACTCTTAAACAAGTTGCATGCTTCGTAGTGGGGGGGGGGGTGTCTAATTTGATCCGATTATCGTTCGCTCGCCAGCAAAACAAGAAATATATTGCTGAAACCTTAGCTACAGAAGTTTGAAGATTTAGTTCGTGCTTCTTTTTGCCGCTTCTTGGGCTCAAGCTAGTTAGTTGGAAATTCTAATATAAAAGCAATCAAGGATAGTAAGAGTCTGTAGCGGTGGGTATTTTGCCTTAGAAGTGCGCAGTGAACCGCGCGTGTTGTAGCTTAACGTGGAAAAACGGTTCATGGCGATATCTTCAGCTTTTTCTCTAAACCAGGGAAGGAGGTGAACATCAGCAACCTCCGTCCGATTTCACTCACTTCATGTGCTGGCAAGCTGATGGAGAAAGCAGTGCATAAAAGGCTTCATCGTACTTGGAAAAAAAATGATTACATGCCCCACACCATGCCTGGCTTCAGGGAGCACATACCTACGAAAGACGTGCTGATGCAGCGCAAGATTGAAGTTATTGACACGCCCACCAAAATCAGCAGTCGAGCCATCTTACCTTTGGATAACCTACGGAAAACGCAGTGCTGAAAAAGGACTTCTGGATATATTAGAGACTTTCTAGACAGACAAGTCCATAGAAAGATTGCCGATGAACTGTTCCAACAAATCTCTATGGGCACTAGAGGCACGCCAAAAGGAGTATTCTTATCTCCCCTACTCTTCAACATTGTCATTATGCATTTGCCAAAAAAACAAAAAACTTGATAGCGTAGAGGGAATTCGGCACGCCCTCTATGAAGACGACATCACTATATGGGTGACTAGGAGCAGTCTAGGGGAGATATATGTGCTTCTAGAGGCGGCTTCGGCTGTCCACAAATATGCCGAGAGTGCGGGCTGTCCTGTTCTCCGGAAAAATAGGAGGTGATGAGGCCCCTGTCGAAATTCGCATTCTTATTCCTAGTTTATCATTACTTCTTTGCAGACTGGGTACATAAATTATATGCAGAGCAGAATTGCGCCGCTACCCTGCAAGATTTTAAAACAGTCTAGAGTTCGTGCATCACGCAAACAGCTTTTTTTGGTAGGAGGTCATCAGTGTGTGGAGGGAGATGAGCGTGCGCACGCCGATGCCCGTGCGTATCTTTCCCGAGGTCCCTCCCTCCTTCCCTGAAGTTTCGGACTCCGCAGTGACATTGTTACCCTATGCAGAAGTATTACAGCACTTGCGCTTATCAAGACAAAAGTTCCCATTCCCAGCCAAGAGATTAGATAAAAAGCAGAACAGTGCAATTTTCGCTGATTACAAACCATGACATTTAACAATATCGTACAGCTTCACGCTGTCGAGCCAGAATTCTTCTCTGGGAAAGGTAAATATTGCGTGCACAAAGCAGATTTGTAGCAGATGCCATAGGCCTGTCAGGCTAACAATGTTTTAGTCACTGTAACGCAGTCAACGTGGGAAGGATGGGAGGCAGTCCTGTCCAGCTTAGACCTCGAGGATGAGCGTTCTCTCGTGGAAAGAGCGAGGGCGGCGGCTTTAGCCACTGGATTCCTGAACTAAGGATCCGACCAACTCTCCCATAAATCCCCCTCCCTGTTTCCTTTCAAAAAACATTTTCATCAACATAATTAGTAATATTCTTGTAAAGCAAAAGCACTAATCCTAAAGCTCACAGGGGAGCACAGGTGCATGTTAGTTGTCAACAGAGGAGTGCGGGTACATTGCGCTTTTCTTTTTCCGAAAACAGACCAACTAAAATCTTTTATTCTATTTAGTTTTGTCACTTTAATTTACGGGCTTCAGCGTACCAATACTCGTCACGCTGAGATACGCCGTAGTGGAGGGCTTGAGATATTTCGACACTGACATCGCAACATAAAGGATAACGAAAAGATTCTTAAGCTGAGGACAACGCAGAGTGTTATGAAACGCAAAATGGTAGGTGTAACGTTAAGAAATAGAAAGCGTGCAGAGGGGGTCAGAAAAAAGAATTAGTTCTGGTTTAGCTCTGGTTAATCCTAGTTGAATTGCGAAAGCAATGGCGGAAGCTTTTTTTGCCTGCTACATTATTCCTCTATGTGCCTGCGTTTCGTAGGGGTAACGAGAATGTAAACGGTTTTGGCAGGTTGATTCGTGACCCGAGTTGGCAGCCCCTGCCCGTGGCATAAAGGTAACGTGAATTCAAACGTCATGGCAGGCTGAGAGACCACGGACACGGGCACGGCACACCCTTGGCATCCAAATTGTTACCCTTCGCGGCCATCAGTTATCCTCACTTTGCACAACAGGCACTGGTCATGCCTATTTCTTCTTCTTGATTTCCACTAGAATGCTATTAACTCGAGATATTATTGAGAAAGCAATACTCTAGTATTGCTTCTTCTTCTTGATTCCACTTCTTCTTGATTTACACTACAATGCTATTAACTCGAGATATTATTGCGAAAGCAATACTCTAGTGTTGCTTCTTCTTCTTGATTCCACTTCTTCTTGATTTCCACTAGAATGCTATTAACTCGAGATGTTATTAGGAACAAAAATTAAGAACAAAAATTATTAAACAAGCTACCGTCAACGTATTTATTGTATATTGACTAAATTCTTACTGTGCGAGGTCATTTAGGTATGATTTAGATGAACCAAAACTGTATTTTGCATGACACCTTTCAGGGACAGGGTCACACATAGCAATTCCTGGGGCTGCAGGCTGCCTTTGAAATTTTTGGGAACGCACACAATCAAGGTTGAAAACACAGTTCTGACAAAAGGTTTGTGTTATGACAGAACTGCGGTTGTACCTTGTACCGCTTTCTGCTTGAATAATTTGGGAGGCCTAGTTCGCACTTTGAAAACAGCAAATAGGAGGAAAGAATATTGAAAGATGACGTATCATATGCACCGGCTCCTAACCAAACAAGACGTAACAACGTGTACCTGTCTTCAGGGCTTTCTCAATTGCGGCGTGACACCAATCTTGTGCATCTGCGCTACAGGTGGCTTTTTAAACACTGCTACATTGTCACCTGAATAGGCTTGGGTTCAAAGTCATCACCACACATCTTTGTCTACAAACGTCAAGCCCGTGTATTGACTGATACAGGTGCAATAACCTCTGCGTGAATCTTTGTGCTACAGAATTACTCCTTCGCTGCGGCTTTCGCGGTGAGAATAATAGCAAAGGTAGCAACGAAATACATACAAAAAAGTGATATGGAGAGTGAATACGGGCTGAGATTTTCTGCAGTCCTTTGGCGTACGCAGTCCATCAGAAGAGTCACAGAGGTTTATTGCAGCTGGCTGGCGGCGCAGAGTTTAGTATTGGCCAACTGATGATCAAGCCACCTGTGCAAGACAGCCAAAGACGCTACCCATCTTTGCTTGCTGGACACATCCCTGGTTTCCGAATGCTAGCGCAAGCATATACTCTACATAATGCAATGTGGAATCAATTTGTTTTTGGCCTCTCCTAACCGTTAGCTACACGATAACTAGAGGAGTAAGCGGGAAATGGACCGCTCGTCCAGAAATTGCCCGCCAAGATGGATGGCTCCTCGTTCGAGAATCGTTCGCCATACGGAGCTTGAGAGAGCCCGTGTTCGCTGAGGGATTATTTCTAAGCGCAGCGCCGATGATGAAATCGGTCCACTTAGACTCACGCGGATTTTGTTTTGCCTTTTATAATCTTTACTAAAGCCAGGGCTTTTTCCTTTTTTTTCTATTCCCTGGCTTTCTCCGAAACCTGAGCCTCAGAATAAATTCGCACTGATAATCTGCTGTTTAGAGTGAGGAAATGAATATAGCGTTGCAAAGGCGACGAGAGTGTGCTTCTAAATATAGGCACCTATCGCGACTATTGTGCTCGTTTTGACAAAAAAGAAACTGACATACTTTACTATCAAGTCAAAGCAGCTGAGCCCCTGCAAGGGGCAATCGACGTGTGACCATGAATCCGACAGAATGCGAATCCAGTTGAGTATCTGAGATGAAGAGCGAGCATTGAGATGGAAAAATAAGAATAGTGCTCTACTCTTTCTCGTGACGATTTCTCCCGTTACCCTAAAATCGATATCAACTCAACTGATGCTGAGTTCATGCAGTCGTAGATACTGATAGGGTGGTGATGAGGAAGATATTACAAATAGGCGAAAGACTCAAGCATTACTCATTTTCAAGCCTTGAGAGGTACAACAGCACGTTCTTATTTTTTTTCATAGAGAAAACGGGAGAGAAAACAATAAGGGGAAGCCTGCGCTCCGCCTTCAAGGATATCACGCGAAATCATTAATGGCTGCCGTCTGAGGTTCCTCTTGTGCTTCCTCGTTTGTGTACAACAACTTTGCTACTCGCTTCACATCTAATCCTATGGTTTGTTCAACTACTGTCTCGAGCACTATTATTAGCATACAGCCGTATGCTGTCCAGTTATGCGAAAGAGCACCCCGCATAAACACCTATAAATCCTCGCCTTAACAAATCCGGGCAAACGTGCCTATCACCCAAGGGTCCTTGAAGGTTCCATTTCTATCTCAGTCACTCAATTGAAAGTAGAAGGCCGAGTTGGCTGTTCCTGCCATGCAATGTGATCCCGTGACGTCGCGCAACCCGCCAACAGATCACTTCACGGACATGTCACCTGCCAACTGTCACCTGTCAGATCCGTGCCTGCGAAGGTTTCAGGCTTTGAACGCACGCCGCAAATAGCGCCAGCCAGTTTTTGCCGACATATGGATAGTATCGCTCTGCGTTAAGTGTTTACTAGAAGAATGCTCGTGATTTTGTTAAGCTGCGAAGCTTCAAATGATTGCCATCGACGGCTATTTTCTTTTTCCACACGCGGGTAAACTAACGCCCTCGCATTACAATGAACTGCATAACATTTGAGTAATTCGGTTCTTTTTTCTCACTGTCCAACCATGCTGATAGGTCATTATTACGGAGTGCTGTGACAGTTTTGAAGGCATTCGTGCATAAACAAGGAGAGCAGTCACCGAAAGGCAACTTCGGAAAAAAAAGCAGCGCTCTCTGACGGCTACCTCCGCCTCCCTTTCTCGTTGACGGCACGAGCAACATATCAGGCAGATGGGAGCTACGCGCATCTCTGAAGCTTTTGTGGCCGATACTAATTGTGAATGTGGAGCAGAGGCACTGTTAGTGAGCGCGTTTTGCCGGCACCGAACTTACAACGCTACGACTTTGACAAAATGATACGGCGGCAGATTGCGCCATTGCGACAGAGTGCTTTCTTAGACCTGGGTGCATATTTCCGGCACACGTGCTGATTGGGTAAAAAAGTCAATTCTAAATCCAGGAATTGACTTTTTTACCCAATCAACACGTGTGCTGGAAACATGCGCCCAGGTCTAAGAAGACACTTTTTACGTATGATTCGGTCCATTCTAAGTTAGTGAAGCGAAGCATTCTAAACTTGTGTTTTTTTAATGCCTTAGAGAAGAGTTGTCCTCATGTGATGCAGCAAAGTCTGGCGGAGCAGGTCGAAAGGCTACAATGTTGTGGATTTCCTCCCTCGATTTTGCTGGCGGTGGGGGATTAATCCTCGGGGTAAAAACTGAAGTTTTCTTCAAAGGCTGCCAGGCCAGTAGAAGTGGAATCAAGAAAGTTGGAAGTCATTCCTTACGCCCACAAGGCTTCACATGGTCTGAAAAAAGTGGCTCAGAAGTTGGGTGTCACTATGGCATTTTCTGCTCCCTGCAAACTATCCGGTTTGTGCGCTCAAATCTCTGCAGACCTGCGCAGAACTGGTGTTTGCAAGACGAAACACCAGACTATGTTCACCACATGCGCAGTGGGCGTGGTGTATTCAATCCCGTTGTCACGCGGAAAAAACTACATAGGCCAAACCGGAGCATGCTTGAATGAGCGCCTGACGCAACACCTCACAACTTTGGCACAGGCAGCAATTTAGCCTTGCATGTCAGGGACTGCAAATGTTCTCCTTCCAGCATTATCGGTAGGGGGAAATCTAAACGTGAGCCTGAGCTATTGGAAGCTTTCCTGATCAAAAATAATAAGCAGAATTGCGCCAGTGAGCCGTCCGTGGTTATCACAGAAATGGAGTATAAGTTTTTATCATTATAGTAGCCATTTCACCATGTGGTGCGCGTAGTGTATTGTCTGTAAGGTGTGTGCGCAAGCAGGAAGTTATTTTAAAATCAGCAATTCTTCATCGGAGTAAATCAGTTGTAAGTCCAGCGTTGTGGTGTGGGCCTTCTTTGTTCTTGTCTTACGTCTGTATTCGCTGGTTCCCTTTCTATGCAATAAGAACCAACTAGCCCAGCAGTTCGCACTCCTAAAATTGAAGATATTTTTGGCATCGCTATTGAGGCGAAGGGATTGGATTTATGATATAATCGTTTGGCGAATACGTAGTGAATACGAAGGCATTCACAGACAGTTATGGCTACTGAACTCGTCCTCTATGTAGTTTCAGCGCAAATTCGTGGTTTACTCAAGAAGATTGTTCTCGATTGCGCATATATCCAGTAAAAATTAATCTGTCGTTCCATACTGTTAGTTCTAGAATATATTTGCCTCCCGAATAAAACTGTGATACATTTTTGTTTTATTTTTCACATCGAAAATGAGAAATGAAGCAAACAAACACCGTTTGTGACTGACACTGAAAGTCCTCCCTAGTGCAGACAGCAAACATAAAAGGCACAGCAGTGCCTCCAGCGGCATCTTATCGTACAACGCTCTCCGTGTGTTTGGCACGTTCGACTTGGCCGCCTGCAAGCGCGAGCTCGCTGCGCTACTCACGGCAGAAAGTTACAATTTCGTGGCGTGCGCAGTACGCTGCTCTTATCACCAAACTTTGTTCTCACCGATAACTGGAACCACTTAACTACCTAAATGAAAATCCCGAGAGCACTGTGGAATATACACCGCAGAAATGCGAAAACCTAATCATTGCTGGTGCATCACGTTAACTCTCATTATCACTATCAACTAAATGCAACCTCATTATCATTACTAATGTCATAATTGTCATTATCATTGATTTCAGCTTCATTGCGATCGGCACTATCATCATCAAGGTAGACAAGGAGGATTTTGATGAGCGTTTCACGATAGCGGGCGTGGCGCAGTTGGTTAAAGCACTCAGTTGGGGATCCAAGGAATGGATGTTCGATTGCGGGTAGTGGCAAGAATTATTTGCTTTTAACTATCTTCCTCACGGTAGACAAGAAGAACTATAATGTGCGTTTAGGTTGATAACGTCATTTGATTGGCATTTATAGTGAGACAGGATGCCGGACGCCGTGAGTATGTGCCATTAAAGCCCATCGCCTTAAAATATTAGTAATATTACACATTGACCTTTAACGTATTCAAAAGGAGGGAAATGGCTCGCTTGAGAATGCATTGAAAGGATCGGTATTTGCCATCTAGCTTGGATTGACAGGGGATGATAAAAAGAGGGGACACGGCCTTAACGCACCCGAAACGGGAGTTGCAAGTTACTTTTAGCGATTGTGTAGGCTATTATTAAGTACTTCATGCCACTGTGGTTTTCGATGTTGTAGTGACAGCAATAAGCGGCACTGGCGCCATATATACCTTTATCTGGGCATCATATTGTCTGCCCCTTTTGCGCTTTCTACGCTATCTGCGTTCACTGTCTGCGTCATGCAAACTGAAATAAAACTGCGGTGAGCTCAGAATTCTGGGAATCCCGCCTAGCGCGGCAAATTAGGAATTTTCTCAAGGAAAGTCGTTTGTACCTATTTTTAAAAAATCTACAGCAAATAGTCAAAGCTCCCATGAACGTTTTGTAAGGTACCGTCTTTGCCAAAAGTAACCAGGCTGCGTGTTATTTTTCCGAGTCAGGTAGTAAAACATTCACACCACTTCTGGAGCTGTAAATCTGTGCAAAGTAAAGGCAAACTCATGTCCTCACTTCTTAAAAAGTTGTGATCCTCTGGGAATCTGTCGGCTTTATAATACAAGCGAGAAGCGAAACCTGCTGCCTGGTTACGTTTGGCAAAGACGTTACATGACGATAAATGCATCCTCCAGCATAGAGTCTTATATTTCAATTCTTAAAAAATTATTTGTACTCAGATCCTAATCTTTCTGAGGAGGCAGAAATCCATTCATTCTGGGGGAGAAAAAAACGAATGCTGAAAAACGTTGGCATTGAGGCATCAGGAGAGGGTGATAATAAGCGCCTTGGTAAATTACTCGAGTGCGGTTCGATACAGGGGAACCTTTCACATGCACGTCAATGTAATTTAGTGCGGCAGGCCGGGGTCTTAGAGAACAGGCATCATGGAATAAAACAGAGCAAAATAATATTCTGCCACGTGGCAGCAAAGGCTATGGGCTAATTGGCTTCCTGGCTAATGACTTATGCAGTCGAGACACTCTCTTAGGTGAGAAAATTTTCTTCCTCACTCTCTCCTCTGCCTCTCAGGTGTGTGACACTGCCTTTCCTCGTTTCTATTTTTTATTCATTGCACACCTAAGAATGCACGCTTTGCCAGAACTCATTCCATTGCCATGCGTTCCCCTCCAATAATTTTTCCGGCACTGTGATAAGGTCGAGCAGGAAATGCGACAAGTGTGGAAGAGATAGAAAAAGAGAGAGAGAGAAGAAAGCGATTTCACTGTTACCGCTCCAGTTCGCTCGAGAGCTCGTTTGTGCGTACCTCCTCGGAGCGTGCGTAATTAGGGAGCAGAGGCACTGTTAGTGAGCGCGTTTTGCCGGCACCGAACTTACAACGTAACATCTTTGACAAAATGATACGGCGGCAGATGGCGCCATTGCGACAGAGACCGGTTCTCCCCTGCTTAGAGCATAAACGCATGTCGTCATCCTGGGCGTCACGCTCTCTTCTGGATGAGCAATTAACTTCACTGGCTGGACTGCGAGCAGGAGGGTAATTTGCGTCCGGAATAAGTCGGAGAACGCTCCCCCGCGGTTTCGTTAGATGTAAACAAAACTCGTAAACGAAAAAGCAGCGTTGGGCGTCGTGTAATGCCTTACACTGTGCAGTGCGATGAAATTGTTTGCTTGCGAGTGCCTTCGCTATCAGGCGCGCGTGTGCACTGACTTCTTTTTCTCTTTGATATCCGCGTAAGATCGTGATGGTTTTTCTGTAATGTTATTCTTACTTTTACTTTGTCAGAGTGGGCAGGAAGTTTATGAGTTCTTTGCATATTTATAATTAGTTGTTTCAAAAGTTCTCGCTCTTATTTGATGCGCTACAAATTTTATTTTACATTTACTTCAAACCCACATTACGTAGAGTGTTTTAGGATAAAAAGGTATGGTTTGGTTTATAAGGTTTAACGTCCCAAAGCAACTCAGGCTATGAGAGACGCCGTAGGGAAGGACTCCGGAAATTTAGACCACCTGGGTGTCTTTAACATGCACTGACATCGCACAGTACACGGGCGCCTTGCTTTTGGCCTCCACGGAACAGCGGCCGCCGAGGCCGGGATTCGATCCCGCTTCCTTGGGAACAATAGTCGAGCGCCGTAACCACAACGCCACCCAGGCGGGGCAGGATAAAAAGGTTGCAGGTGTCGAGAAATAATATTGATTTATGTTTACAATGTGTAAGATCAACTGCAAGGAAGGCCTAACTTTCCTGTTCCGAGGGTGGGACGAGATTAAATGGTCCTTATAAGAAACAGACTGAGTGGGCACACGCAATTATTAAAATACGGGTTCTTACTGCATTTGAAAGTCGTAGTGATTTGAGACAGCTACCAGGCATGCTAAGAGAAAAATCACACTGTTTTGCAACACCTGGTCGTCGTTATCACCCAGTACCGTCCAACACTACACAGTCTGTACTGCATTTCGCCTCCGCAAGTCATTCAAGAATTCATTTCGTGGCTTTAGGCCCAAACATCTACAATCAGAATACGGAACGAGCTTATCTTTCAATAGTAATTTTAGAACGTAGTTTTTCCATTATTCAAGGGTGCACTGAAACAACAATTATACCCACAGTTCTCCCCTCTTTGTGCTTCCAGTTTTCTTCTATTACTGGCCCAAATTCACGCCGTTGCTCTTCTATAGCATACCTGACTGCTTGGTATGCTTAGTATGCATTCGCTATGCATAATAAAACTAGAATATTCACATGAATAAGCTCATAACCATGCCCTACAGTTGTTTCGCAGTTAAGAGTGTTGCCCGAGAAAGCAGGACTTGTGCGACTGTCACCCTACGAAACGTAGCCTGAAATGCGTTGTAATTCAATAGAGCATACAATAAAACTTCCGGGATCTAGTCCAAAATTCACCTTATTGCAAATGGGTAACAAATTGGAAGATTAACTTAAAAAGGTATATTTGCATAACTATTAAATTTATTTAACCTTATTTCTCGCTAATGTAGGAGGGTGGGCGCAATAAGTAAGTGAAAATACGCAGGTATGTATACCCAGCCATGGCCCACCATTCAAACCCGCTCTGTGACCTGCTCGTGCAACGCGGCAACCCTCGATTTTAGGACTCTTTTGGCAGTCGTAGCCATTAGGTCACCTTTTGTGTGAAATTATGTTTCAGCCTAGCATTATGGCAGCTCCCACGTTGTGTTTGCTTTATATATATTTTTTTAAATGCCTGTTTTCGCGAAAGCAAGGATTTATCGTATTTCTGCTTGGAGAAATCAGCCTGCCTAAACTTTTTACTGTCACATACAATGCGCAGTCTATTCACGTGGAAAACTCAAAGTTATCTCACTTCATTTCCACTGGGACAGGTCCATTCATTCATCCGTTGTTTGTATTTAAATATCTCAGTTAGGCATGCGTAATGTCCTCGCCTTTTCCGCACCGCAGTTCCCCGTCACACCGCTGTGTGTGGCGCTTACTGATGAAGACAAAGTCTCGCATAGCACTCTCGCTTGTCTTGGGGCGCCGGTGAGGGCCGCATCGATTGTGTCGTGCGCATGGCCCCAGTGAGGCAGCTGCCTTCGCCTTCTCCTTCTCCTCCTCCTCCTCCTTTTCTGCCCTACGCCTTCTGGGTGCGGATCGCACACGCTCCCCTGACAGCTCATCTGCAAGCTGTCACACGTGCGAGAAAACTGCGAACACGGCGAGCTATTTCAAGTAGGCGCCTCACGCCGCGCACTCTTCCGCCTGACACCGCTGTAAGCAACGGCAGCATCTATCGAAACGCGTTTGTGCGTATTCCAGATTCGTGCTTTCAGGGGGCTCCCCTGTGTCACGAACGTCTCACTTGCTGAAACTCGCGTAAAAAGCGACATATCTTTTACTGTTCAAGAATGACAACCCTAAGCGAGAAGTGATTGCTTCTGTCCTTAACGCTGGACGCCGAACTGCTTCATTCTGGGAAAATCAATTTTCCTGCTTTAACCAACTTCATCAATGTGTCGCTGCGCTCTGAGAAAATGCACAGTTGCAGTAAGAGCATAAAACTGTGATTTACATTTTTATTTATTTATTTATTTATTTATTTATTTATTTATTTATTTATTTATTTATTTATTTATTTATTTATTTATTTATTTATTTATTTATTTATTTATTTATTTATTTATTTATTTATTTATTTGTTTATTTATTTATTTATTTATTTATTTATTTATTTATTTATTTATTTATTTATTTATTTATTTATTTATTTAAGAATACTGTCATTGCAGGGAGTGAAATTAAAACAAATATATACACAGAGTGAAAAACCACTTCTAATATACAATACAAAAGAACATAAAAACACGACTCAATACCGCCGTACAGCAACCTGATATACTAAAATATATATACACACATTATATACACGCATATCCACAAGAATCTAAGCAGAGCCACCAAGTGCATTCACAAATGCAGATACACTCGCAGACATATCAACATAAGCGGGCAGTTTACCCTAACGCTCAACAACATCCGGAAAAAATTAGTAGCGAAATAGTTAAGTGTTAGTTATATAAGGGCGAATTGCTTTGTGATGATTAAGGCGGGAGCTTAATCTACCTGGAGGCTGTAGATATGTTTCCTTAAGTATGTTTAGTTCTCCATGGATGATTTGATACAGCATTTTTAACCTCTGCTGTGTACGTCGTCTTTTATTTATTCTTTTATTCGTTACTTATTCGTTATTCTTTGATTACTCGGACAGTGAGCTAGCGCACAGCTTACGTTAGATGCTAAATGCACTGGTGCAGCAACTAAACGTCTAACGGTCACTGAACACCGTAGTTACTGTTCTTTGCAACGTGTTACTTATCAGAAGAGGGTAAAAAAGATGACGCGTTGCGTGAGCCCATTATTCTGCAGTTTAAAGGAATCAATGACGTATTCGTTGCGACCAAAATCCCTCCGTTCAGTTCGTTCACGATAATAGAGAAAGCTGAGTGGGTGCTCTAGACGATGGACATCTGACGATTATGCTTTCTAGGAAGCTCTTGGTGAGGCTCCACACACGAGAGGTTTAAGTGTGGCTCAAGAAGGGTTTAGGAGCTACTTTGCCATCCCGTGACATGCTGGGACTCCTGGTGAGATATTTTTACGGGGCGTTCCCGAGCGGTAAGAGTCTCAGTTCAACGTCAGGAGCACCTCCGGAACACCATTGTACACCAACACAACAGCTTCAGCTTCAGTGTCCTCGTCATTCGACAGATCTCCCAAAACATCTTCGTCGTGTGCGGACATCTCGGCTACACACCGTAACACCCCCCCCCCCGGGGGGCAAGCACTGACCCGGTACTTGCTAAACCGAGGAACGGGAATAGTAGAACTTCAGATGTGCTACGTGAACAGTTCGTATAGGTGGTGCAATGGAGTCTGGCATGAGAGACAGGGAATCGATTTTGAAGGTCACGTCACTAAGTTGCTGCAAGACGCGGAAGGGACCCCCTTAACGGGGCATGAGTTTGTCGCACAGACCCACAGGGCGAGCCAGGAGCCACAGCAGGACGAGGGAGCCAGACGAATAGCGTACATCCCCATGGCAATAATCTTAACGATGTTTTGGGCCGTCTGGGAAGCTCTGAGGCGATCCACAGCAATGTTTCTGGCGGCGTCGATGCGTGCTACGGTGTCGGAAGCCCAACTGCTTGCATGGTCTTCAGCCGGCAGCAAACTGTCGAAAGAGTGCAAAGGGTCGCGACCAAATAGGAGATAAAAGAGTGAGTAGCTGATTGTAGCTTGATGGGAGGAACTGTATGCAACTGTCACGGAAGGCAAATTTATGACCCACTCGCGATGGTGGTGAGAAACATACATGGACGGCATTTCAGTTAACGTCCAGTTAAAGCGCTCAGTAAGGTCATGCGTTTGGGGATGATAGGCCATCATAAAATTGGGGTGGGTAGAGCATGACGGGAACAAGTAGTTGAGAACTTTATAAATGAAGCAGGGTCCTCGATCCATAAGGAGTTAATGGAGAGCACCATGAAGCAGCATGACGTCATGAAGAAGAAAATCAGCTACGTCGGAGGCACAGCTTGTCGAGATAGCTCGCGTGATAGCGTACTGTGTAGTATAATCAATGGTGACCACAATCCGCCAGTTCCCGGAAGTTGATGTCACGAAAGGCCCAAGAAAGTGAAAATTGGAACGGCAAAATGGTCAGGAGAAACTTCGATTGGTTGAAGGTGGCCACTAGGCTGAAGCTGCGGCTTCTTCCGATGCTGGTACAAGTCGCAAGCTGCAACGTAGCGGCGAACAAAGCGATAAAGGCCCGGCCAGAAAAATCGCCGGCGTACGCTATGATACGTCCGTGACACTCACATGTGCCCTGCTGTAGCGGTGTCATGAAGCTGGGCTAAAACAGTAGAGCGGAGATGAGCAGGCACAATGAGCAAAATGTCCTCGCCATCTGGGCACATGTTGCGTCGGAACAGTGTATATCGTCACGCAGCACGAACCTGAAGGATCGGAGTCATAGGTGCGCAGCTCGTCAATAATAGGTATTGGGGAAGGCTCAAGATTCTTTCCTTTCCTTTCCTTCTCCCTCTCGTTTCCTCCCGAATACTCGCTTTTCTACCCTCCAATTTTTCGCTCTTATTCTCTCGAGATAAACGACACCTGGATAGCAAACATTTAAGGCCACGCATGGAGATCAGCAGCGTTAGCGTACAGTAAACAGCGGCGCTGTCGTCGGTGGCAGAAGCATGCGGCTGACACATGTGCTGGCTGCACCTCACTAACGCGTCGGTGTGCCCTTAATGGATCGGTAAGAGCGAGCGCACTCTCAGGCCCGCAAAAGAGGCCGGTAAACAAGCAGTGGCGGCTCCGACAACACCTGCGTCCGCACATGTTTCCTTCTTCCGCGGTCCTATCACCGTCTCTGTCATTCGATCGACACTTGGCTGCACGACGACCGTCGCTGAATGGTTTATAACTTTTTACTTTTCTTGGAGATGCTATAGCGCTTAGTTTGCTTCCGTCTCTAGCCTCTATGAGCGAAACTTTCACGCCTGGCAAGACGCCCGAGGACATCAGCAGCAGGTCAGGGTACGCTTGGCATCATTAGTCAAAACTGAACCCTGTCTGCAGCGTACCACTACAATTAGCACTGGTAGAAGAAAGGTCGGAGAAGAAGAAGGTGGAAGAAGCGAGGGCGCTTGTGTGTGACACCAAAGATTGCACTCTGCTATGTTGGCTGAGTAGTTGGAATCGTGTTTTGCGACTGACGGGTAAAGGATCGGCGCTTGGGTTCAGAACTTTTAGCACAGAACGATCAGAGCAGTCTAGAAAATACTTTTGCTTCTCAGCTATTGATGATCCTTTCTGTCTAATGCTTAGATATTAGGTGAATAAAGGAAGCAAAATCTGATTCCTAAGAAAGTACATTTTTAATGAATATACCGCCTCAAACTCTTAGTTATGAGAGCAGTCTCTTGAAAAGATATATGTATCCCCCTTTCGTTTAGACAGCATGAAGTGCGCCAAGATTCGCGCAATATTATACGCACCTAGTAATACATTTACCTGTAAAATTTCTTCATTTTGCTATTTCTGGCTTTCTTTGCCATGAATTCTGTTATCTACATCAGTACGTTTCACTTTAGCTTTACGCTAATCACGATAGCGATTACTAAATTAGGATGACCCTGTCTGTTAAGGGGAAATGATAATTCTGGGCAGCGATGCACATGCGTGGAGTGCAGCGATGAAAGATCGAGGCCTGAAGATTTCATTCTGGCCACCAGTACTCGAACCACGCTATTATCCAATTCCCTAACCGACAAGGTCAACCAAATTCTAAAGCTCGGTAATGATTATGCCGGGCACTGTATTGCTCCCTAGTACCGAAAGGTGCTCGAGATTATCAGACAGGTGCTACAGTTTTGACTACACTGACCTGTCAGGCAGACCTTGAAGGCTTGTACAATAAACTATTTAATCTTACTGCATTTTATTACTTTGATTCATTTTTTCATCCCTTTTGTGAAACACAGGCTTTTTCCACTAGTGCAGGGCAGCCAACCGGTACACAGTTGCCCTTAATCCGCGTCAGCGGCGGAAACGCTCATGAGCGTAGACATCGCCACGTGACTAGTGGCAAAGGAATGCGCGAGGTCATTCGCGCCGTTCTGGAGAAAAGAGCGAGGCGTCCGCTGTCTCAAGACCAGTCGCAAATATTTACGACCCTGCGCCAAATAGCGTCTGTACACTTCCTTACTAATTTTTCATGCAATATCTCTTACTCGAGTATTATTTTCATAGCATTGTACGCTTGCAAAACATGAGTAGGCTTTATCTAATATATATTTGCACACCAAAAAAATTCGCGAAGATGTAAATGTTTCGTCAGAATCCTAAGCAGCAGAAAAAAGTCTGTCAACCTAATGGTGAGTATGAGCGGGATTCGAGTCTGTGTCAGCTCACGCAGTGCTAATGCAGAACATGCAGAAACTTATCTTACATCTCGCAGCAGAGTTTGCACCATTATCGAGAGTAATATGCCTGCAGCTCAACTTTACTCGTTAAAACAAGTGCCTGCATCTGCGACGGATATGAAGCACATGTCTAGTGATGCGAGACAGCTCTCGGTTATTAGTGGAGTACCACGAAAGAGCGAAGTAGCAGAGAATCGGTAGCGGCACAGAAAGCTCGTCACTTGGACCATGTTGGAGAGCACTGGTTCGCTAACCAGCCTAACCAGCGGCGAGCAGTGATTTTCGATCCGTATCGGCGATCCAGAAAAGCACATCTCGAATCCGCCTACAGAATGTTCGCCGACCGCTTCAACCCGCTCTCAATCGATGGTGCGCGCACCATATCTGTCTCTTCTACAGCGCCAGCTGCTTACAGCAAAATGGCGCCATAACAGTGGCATCATCACGCTAACTTCCTTGGCACCATGGGCACATATTTCATTTCTGCGGCAGATTCCACATTCGACTATTGATACTGCGCCCTACCTTGTCATCGCGATGAGAATAAAAAGTTATTTACTTCGGTGTCCGTGTTCAAAATTGAATAATATGCGTTTCCCAGAGGCACGTCTTTGCAAATGTGTGGCGAGAGAGTCTTTCACAACGAGCCAAGGCAAGAACGGGCATACATGCAACTTTCACTCTGCAAGCGTCCTCCCATACTTCTGCCGAGACGCGCGTCATCATTATTCAGCTTCGGCCAAACCTGGCGAAAGCGGGTTTCTCCGACCGGGTGAGTTACCGTCGCCGCCGAGTGATGAGGAGGGGGTGACGCCGATACGCACAACGCTACGAGCTCACCTCGCGCGGAAGACGAGAGCTTTCTCCAATCTTCCGGAGCCCTCTCTGCGACGATACGTACGCGCTTCTTTCGCGCTTCATTGACTTAATGAAAATATGTGCGATTTCGTGCCAGTCATATCCTTCTATGCAAAGGCTAAGCTCCTATATAGATATGAGGAGGTTACCAATAGCAAGCATTACAATCTCAAATCACAGGAGAGGGCGCACTGTAGTATTTTAGTCATCATCATCATCAACCTGACTATACCCACTGCAGGGCGAAAGCCTCTCCCATATTTCTCCAATTAACCCGTTTCTGTGCTAGCTGCATCCACTTGACCCCTGCAAACGTCTTGACCTCATCCGCCCACCTAACTTTATGCCACCTCTGCTACGCTTTCCTTCCATTAGAATTCAGTTTGTTACCCTAAGCGACCATCGGTTATCCTCAGTATTTGTATTTTTAATGCTTAAGCATTAAGTGAATACGTTTGGAGGAGCTTGTTCCCAGAGTTTGTCGGAGGATTTCGGTGATCTGAAGAAAATTAGACGAAAGAAAAAACAATTGTGTGCAAAAAAAGGAGCAAAGTATCTCGCCAAACGTCTGAGATGGTTTAAACCTCGAATAATTAGCAGCCTTCAAGAAGCAGCTATTGCAGCGCTAACATGTCCCGAAAACCGTGTGCAAACAAGAGGACACTCAGGAAACAAAGTTCTTTAGAATACATAAATGAAATGCAGCAAACACAAACACTGAATCGTAAGCGCTAATAAACGCATATCGATTTGGTTTTCAGGAAAGTTTGTTTTTCGCTCGTCGAAAAGACAGAATACAGCACGGATCCAGAATGCACGAGTTTTTCCGGTCTAAAAACAAGATACGTGGACGCTGAGAATCTGCAGGTTAGTTGCTTGTTATTATTGTACTTATAGAATACCAATCATAAGACGTTCATTCGGACACAAAAAACGAACAGACTATAATGCTGAAAGTACAGGCAGTGCTCCCCTCTTCAGGAAGTCTTTGGAGCTATGAGACCTTTGAGACATATGACCCGTTTTCTAGAAGTACCTCTCAAGTGCGCACGAGTGAAAAAATTTGAGGTCAGAAATTTATATTTGATCAAATAAGCACAAAATTTATCGGTCACATAAAGCGTTCGAAATGCGGCATGGTTGTTAAATGCCTTTTAAATGTATTGCAGTGAATCATTATGGCCTCACCGCAGGAAGATGGCGAATGGAGTCAGGCAGTGTAGCTGCGCTGCTCGAGATCACTTGGAGGATTAGACTCATCGTCTTGTGCCTTTACCTTCATAGTGCAGACGCCTCTGAGTTGACTACCCTCTCCGAAATTACCATGCATGCGGAGGAATGTCGCCAGTTAGCCCGTTCTTTTCACTCAGAGTCCCAAGCTCCCCGAAAAAATCGCCACGATAAAGATCGGACGCTGCATGGTTTTCCCTCAGGATCACTCGCATGGCTCTGGGTTGCTGGTACACCAGCTGGATTGTCGCCGACATTTCGCAAAGAACACCATGGCCCTTATCGTATCGTCCAACAAACTCCACCTGTAAATTGTATCGTCGAGCCGCTCACCTCATCTTCAGAATTCCTTTATCGAGGCCGAGAAACTTTGCACGTCAGACGTCTTAAGACATACTACAACCCACTAATCTTGCCCTCACCATAGGTCGCCAAGGTGGCTCCTTTTTGCTCCCAGGGAATTGTAGTGAACCATGACGGCTGCACCGCAAGAAGATGACGAAGAGACTGACGAAGTGTAGCCGGGCTACTCGATATCGCTTGGAGGATTTGACTGGCCGTCTTTTGTGCTGCTGACTGTGCACGCGGTTCAGTTTACGTAGAACCCCAGTCTCATTTCTAACTGCGCATAAACCCCTTTTCAGTATCCAAACACAAGCATAGTTCTACCTCTTTCACTAATCCACACACTATCTAAAAACAAAGCCCCAATAAATAACGTGTGCAGCAGAAAAGGCGTATTAAGATGTCATCATCGCGTGATGCTCTGTAGTTTCTGTTTCACCTGCGGATGTTTGCTATTTAACATTTTATGCGCTGCTGCAGTGCCAACCCAGACGTTTTTCTATAATGCAACGTAATAAATGGTCGCGGTGGACAGCGCACAGTGCAAACATGGACAACGAGTGCGAGGTGCTGCGTTGACACCTGTCCTGGGCACTGAAATCCTCTCACTCAAGAGATAGAAGGAGGGAGAGAGTGATGTTCGATTCAAACTGTCGTCAATCTTCTCTTGTCGTCTTCCGTTCTCCAGCGGTTCACGACCTGTTCCATTATGCAAAGAGACGGGTGCCGGCCATCAGGCTAACTCCAGAGTGAGGAAAAATAAACTTCATATCATGCAAGAAGACGCCGCTAAAAATCTCTACACAATGTATTTGCGAAACGCGAGGCTTACTCGAGCATAGTTTGGCACAAAAGAAAATCTCATGACTCCTGCAGAAAGGAAACTGCAAAAACTTCAGAAAGAGTATAACCGGCATGGTGTGACCTCAACGGGAGGGCTCAGGCTACGCTAAAATATTCAGATATTTTCCTTGCTTCAAGCAAAAAGACAAAGAAAGAAAGAAAGAAAGAAAGAAAGAAAGAAAGAAAGAAAGAAAGAAAGAAAGAAAGAAAGAAAGAAAGAAAGAAAGAAAGAAAGAAAGAAAGAAAGAAAGAAAGAAAGAAAGAAAGAAAGAAAGAAAGAAAGAAAGAAAGAAAGAAAGAAAGAAAGAACGGCACTTCTGATTGCGAGTATTGGTCTCTTGTTCGGCTGCTGAAAGCGTGGATACCAACGTCTTGTCTTGTTTTTCATGCAATCAATACTTGTCCACACACCTTTTAACCCGCCGCACAAGGTTTTTTCATCACCTGATCTTCTAGGCTGAGTCACAGGAACACTATGGGACAAGGAAAAAGCCTGTCTTTGTGAACAGCCTTTCATTCAAGCCTTCCTATACTTACTCTTTTGTGATATGATGTTAAGGCGCAGCAAGGAAAACACGACTATCACTGCGATAACAGCGTGTGCGAAATACTTAGTGTCACTTTGCCTATCTTAACTGCTCCTGCGCCCTAGCGCTTCTCGCGTTCTCCCCCGCAACGAAGCGACGCGAGTGATCAAATAAATAATGATAAGGGCAAAAAGTAGATTGAGTGGAAGGAAGTTTTGTCTAATGTCTGTTTCTCGCGGCAATATCGGATGGTCCCTGCCGTGCAACTCCGGGTTGTCGGTGGGCTTAGGGGTTAGAGATATACCCATCATAGAACGCAGTTGTACCTCAGACTATATACGTCTTGACACCTTCGCCCTGCCTCCCTCCCCCTCTCACAGTAGTATTTGTTCTTCTAAACTTGTAGTAATGTACCGAACGAAAAATAAATATCGCGTTAAAGCAAATTGTTATTTCTCGTAAACAAGTAAAATTGTTGGTTTAGTTTGGCTTATGAGGTTCAACGTTCCAAAGCAACTCAGGCGTTGAGAAACGTCCTATTAGAGAGCTCAGAAAATTTCCACTACTAATGGGTTTTTAACGTGCATTAATCATTACAAACTAATATCTGAACTGCGCCGCGCAAATGCGCCTCTAATAATCTGATTTATTTATGAAGCGAGAAATGTTTTATGCATGCAAATTACGTTCTTATTGATGATCTTGCTTTTGGTTTGTTTCGCTTCTTAACTTTGCCTGCTAGGAACGAGTCTGTTTCACTTTATTCAATAGAGCGGACCCTTATCAGATGGTAATTACTTTAATGTATATTGCGGAAAAATACACATTATGCTCAAGATTTCTTGCCTCGGAAATGAGTGCACCGCAATAAAATATACAAGGACATTTTATAGGCTTGAACGTCGTGATTATGTAGATTTTGATAGTTTAACACACTTTTTCTCACGCAGAGCCCTGGCGGAAACGCCCCGCATGTTTCCAAATTAACAACTATGCCTATCATATTTTTATGTGCAATGTTCAATGTATAGAGGCCCACAGTCCTAATTCCTTCATGTCAGGTGTAATACACCCCTCCCCATGGAGTGCTCGAAAAAATTGAAGGGGGGGGGGGGGTGGAAACTTATTATTAAAAGCGAACGAGAGTATATTAGCATGGTAATCCCTGTAACACCTATGTTTCAATCCTGCGTTTTTTTTATGGGTCCTTAATTTATGTTTTAGGGAAAGGAAGACTTAGTATACTTCTGGGTAGGCACCCCGGAATGGTGAGCCCCTACACCATATCAGGTCAAGGTCAAGTTCTGATATTTATAGAGCGCAGCTCTTCGGCGCACGTTCCTGAGCTTCGCTTTGTCGTCATCGTCGCCGTCTGTGCCGCGGCCGCTCGATGAAAGCGCTGTCTGTCTGTCTGAAAACCTTTACTGCAGGGAGGAAGCTTAAGGCTGCCGGAGCCATCTCTCACGATCACTAGTTGGGCTCCTTATTACAACAGCCTATTGGCGACCACCGCGAGTCTGGCTCGGTGGACCAGGGCCTTCGGGCCCGCCAGGTCAGAGCAGCCGAGCAGGGCTGCCTCCCAGTCTTCCCGCGTCGGGTTTGGGGCGAGGTTCGGTGTTCATTAGCCTGTCCACACTATGTGGAAGATGTCCGAAGACTTCTCCGCACAGTGCGGGCATGTTCCTGCACAGGTAGGATCAAAGTGTTTTAAAACTACCGGGCATAGGAGCGTTGTGGTGCAAAGAAGGAGGAGTGTGTGTTCCTCTACCTTTGCAAGGGTCTTACAAGCGCTCTTCCATCGAGCGTCAGTGCACATTGTTGTGGCTGCAAGAAGAAGGAAAAGAAAATGTACGGGCCTGCTTCTGGCTTTGTCGCTGAGCCATCTGCGCTGCCTCGTGCGGACAGATGAGAAAATAGAGGAGAAAGAAAAAGAACAGTCAGACAAAGACGCGCGCCGAAAAATCCGTCATCTGTACCACCTAAGCGGGGCAGGGTGCAATGACGGCGATGGGAGGAGGTGGTGAAGGGTGGCTGGTCTTGGCCCTGATGGGGCTAGAACAGGTAGGTCACCGCCGCTTGCGGCGGGGGCTAGCCTGCGACAGAATTTTATCTGTTGTAGGCCGTCATTGAACCCACCTCTGCTTCGGTGTTGGACGACGGCTGTTGTTGCGGCGCGCGTCTTTCTCGCCCTCTTCTTTTTCTTTCTTCTCTATTTTCTCCTCTGTCCGCGCGAGGCAGCTGTCCGCACGAGGCAGCAGAGGTGCCCCGCCGGGGTGGTGCAGTAGTAAGACGCCCGACTACTGTGCCGGAGTATCCGGGTTTGAACCCGGCCTCAGCGGCTGCGTTTCGATGGAGGCGAAACGAAGAGGCGTCCGTGTGCTGTGCGATGTCAGCGCACGTTAAAGATCCCCAGGTGGTCGAAATTACTCCGTAGCCCTACACTACAGCTCTTCTTTCTCTCTTTCCTCTTTCACTCCCATCTTCCTCCCTTCCCTTACGGCGCGGTTACGGTGTCCACAGAAAACAAGTGAGACAGTTACCGCGCCTTTCCCTTCTTATAAATAAATAAATCGGGCAGCGGAGGTGGCTCAGCTACAGTGCATTTTCTTTTCCTTCTTCCTACAGCCACAACAACAACAACAACAACAACAATGACGGCCAACAACAGACAAAAATTCGGTGGCAGGCTAGCCCCTGTCACAAGCGGCGCTGACCTACCTGTCTCAACCCCCCCGTAGGGCCAGGAGCGGCTACCCCCTGAGTGGTTCTGTCAGTGCACGTTAAATAACCTATGTGGCCTTACTTACTTCGGAGCCTTCTAGTACGATTAAACCCCAAGTGGCCGTGTACACCGGAGCCCTCCACTACGGTACCTCTGTCTCTTTTCTCTTTGACTCCCACTTTGCTCTTTTCCTTACGGCGCGGTTCAGGCGTCAATGGACAAGTGCAACAGATACTGCGTCTTTAATTTCCTTGAACCAATTATTATTATTTGTATTGAGAAATGCAGACATCTGTGGTCTTCGCAATGACAGTGCATGTCGAAGATCAAAGGAGGCAAAATAATGCACTAGCCCTCCCTCCACGATGGGACTGCAGCGCCGCTGTGTTTTGATGGAGGAGAAACCTAGTGGCGCCCTTGTGCTATGCTATGTCAGTGCATGTTAAAGAACCAGAGGGGGTCGAACTTTTCGCAGTCCTCCACTACGGCGTCCCTGAGTAGCTGTGGGCAATAGACCCTACAAGCCAAACCCCAAACCATCTTTCTCTCTTTCCAATTCACTCTAAACTTACCCCCTTCATCTTAAGGCGAGGTTCAGGTGTCCTTTTCCTGTAAACTAATTCAAGTTTTTTGACGAGCCCCATCTGTCCCTGTCGTAAGGGGGTACCCGAATCATGCGTTAAAAGCAGGGATACCACTAAAATTGTCACAGCTCTCGATGGACACGTGACCTCGCCATAAGGAAAGTGACACCACATCAACAACAGGCTTTTATTATTCCTATCAAGCTCTGTACGCTCCCGGCCGAACTCGAGGCGAAACTGGAGTACAGCGACGGCTTTTCGACCGAACGAGTTGTACACGCTCTCGCGTAAAACAACAGAAAAATCTCTTAATTTTGTCAACAGTGTTGCAAGAAGGCCTTTCCTCAATGACGGGACTTGTTTCTGTGGTGGTTGGAAAAAAAAAATTGCTCCTTTATGTGCTTTCTATATAGGAAAAAATGCTACGTGTGCAGTGTGGTGTTGTAGGCTCTGAAGTCCGGATTGTGCGCACATACTCGCAAGAAGCGCCATCCGCGAACGACAGATGGTGCGCCTTTCCTTTCCTGTAAACGAATTATAGAATGCTGATTAACTTAGACTCGCTCGACATGGAAGTCAAGGAGACAAGTTGCTGACGAAGGAAGCAGAAGACTGGAGAAATTAACTTCTCCTTATCCGACATTCTAGGGGAAATTAAGAAGAAGAAATGGGCATGGGCAGGACATGTAGTGCGAAGAGAGGGTAACCGATGGTCGCTTAGGGTAACAAACTGGATTCCAAGGGAAGGAAAGCGTAGGAGGGGGCGGCAAAAAGTTAGGTGGGTGGATGAGATTAAGAAGTTCGCGGGGGTCAAGTGGATGCAGCTAGCACAGAACCGGGTTAAGTGGAGAAATATGGGAGAGGCCTTCGCCCTGCGGTAGGTATAGTCAGGCTGATGATAATGATGATGATGATGATCCTGAAATAGTCATTGCTTTTTGCTACGTATAACCAGGCATAGCAGAGCGAAGCCATGTTTAATGTTTTCAACTCAATATGACTGGACCCCTAGGGCAGCTAAGAAAATGACATTGCGCATCGAATCGTCTCCCACTTTCAATTAGAAAGGCATATAGGGGCGAGCCACTTCGCTACTTTGCATCAAACACCATCTAAGGCAGAAGAAATGAAAGTACGGCACCTTCATTTGCTCCAATAATCCAAGTACTCTGCTTCGTTGTTTTCGTGATCTCCCAATGGGAAAACTGGAGCAGAGACTATAGGTCATGATATGTAGAGCCATTACGTACATGGCAGTAAGGCTGACAATAAATGTTAGGAAATCGTACATCTAGACCAGGCGCAGTGAAGAAAAAGAAGAAAGGTGCGACAGCTTCAGGGAGAAAGAGAAGATGGAGAAGTACGACTTTCCCGTGTTCGTTCTCCTTTCTCTCCCGCGGCAGTATCGTGTCTTCGCGTTTCTTCACCCGTTCCTTGGTGACGCTGTCACGTCGGACGCAGAGGGATATTGCATTTTCATTGCCGTTATGGATGCTCCGGACAGCTGCTCCGGAAACGATGCCCTCATGGGCGATTCATAAAAGCATAATGTGCTTCACGCAGCTGACACCAGCGATGCCCGTCATCCACGCGGATGTGACAACAAAAGCGGCTGGCGTGGCACGCAGCACCAAGTAGCCCCAATAATGTGGAAGAGAAGGTGGACCTTCACTTAGCACTGTCAGTGTTTTGTTGCCGAAGATCCCCAGCCTACAACTGCGACGAGCTGACTTACTCCGTGGTGCGCTGGTTATTGCGCTGGCTATTGCATCTTCCTTGCTGTGTCTCAAGGGAGGAGCACACAGTCGATCGCTGTCCGGGCTTCGATAGGCTATAAAGGTGCGCCGCATGAAAGACCATTCACCTCGACGTGATGCCAAGTGCTGTAGGCGTGCGGCTTCCCAAGAATGATGGAGAGGCGGAAGTAGGCCTCGGTCTGAGGATGTGGCGAGAGACCGCTTATTATTATTCAGCGTGCACTTAGGAGGTTGGTTCAGCTGCACATCTAATTAAAAGAATGCAAGTGAGTCGGAATCAGTTATACGTTGCTTCCTTTCATTACTCTTGTAAACAAGCAGAGAATAATGCACGTTGTCTAAAATGAACCTTCATGCTCATTTTGTATTGTTTATGAATTCCTCATTTACTCGAGTTATTTCGGCTGAAACAGAGTGCTCTTGACGTTAACAGCTAAAGAGGCGAGAAGAACACGAGAGTTCAACAATACTAATTAAAAAGCAAACTAGTAACCCTAAGTATTGAAGCTTATTTTCGCATGTGGGCTTAAACAAGGCAAAGTCATCAGGACAATCGTCAAGAGCGGTAAATCTTCAACTTAAAAGTGAAACAATAAAGTGAGGATAAGGTACGCAAGTAAACGGACCCAACACAAATAACTTGCCAGCAACTTGGCACAGCGGTAAAGCGCTCGGCTGGGGATCCAAGGGATGGACGTTTGATTCCTGGATGGAGACTAACTTTTTTTTTAATGAGGACGAGTTGCAAACCTCTTAAGCGTTGCTAGGCAACGCTGGCAGAGCTTGGAAAGGGAGCTGCGCAGCTGGCCTTGGTTGTGACTCCCTCGATTGCGGCATATGGCATACGCGAAACTCGGCTCCGATCCTCGTAGTGAAGCTTTTCGCTTCAAAATTTAAAACGTCTGCAATCGTACATACATGTCTTGCTTGAAATCTTTGCCTCAATCTATCGAAAAGGTGAAACAGCTGATGAACTGCACTCAAAGTTTGCACTAGGAAGTAACGTAATTGTAGGCAAATTTATTTCATTATTTTTTCTCTACTTTATCTCTTCTGTCCGCACGAGGCAGCGGAAGTGGCTCAGCCACAGAGCCAGTAGCAAGCCCATGCATTTTCTTTTCATTCTTCCTACAGTAGCAACAACAACAGACATCAGACGTGTTCCAATTTCTGAGGTGCCTTCACATGGCGCATCTTTGTTTGAAACAGCCTGACTGCAAAGCAGCGGATGCCGCCTGAGTCACCGCCAATGACGGAGGAGTCCCTCTCCATAGATACTATGCCGCCTACACCCGTTAAGGGTCACGGTGGGGCTGGCGACACCCAACGCTAACAGCTCTTACCTGCATGGTTCTCTTCCAGCAGCTGTGCGCGTCGCAACTAGCATCAGAGGCTCTTCGCTGCGATCAGGCGCACGAAAGGCCCTCCTGACGAAAGGTGCGGAGGATGCAAAGCCTCAAGGTGGAAAACTTTTATTACGAAGGCCAAAAATAACGAAATTATAAAGCAGCGTTGCGGGCGGCCTTCGGGCTGCCGGTTGGGGCGCGCAGGGTGTGCCTGGTCGCAACTTCCTCTGCCCACGTCACCAGCCGAAGTTGTACGTCCCACTCGACGCTGGAAAAAGCAGCATCCCACTGATGCGGGCTGCTAAAATTCCAAGAGGCTGGGGGCAAGCAAGTGTACCGGGCAGGAATAGAGAAGACGAGCACAATCGGCGCGGGAACTGTGGCATAAACGGCAGATGGGCGAGTACGTAGCAGAGCAAGAAGGGCTGAAGTTAAGAAGTTGTGGGCCTGAAGGTGACACCACAACTTCTGGGCGTTTACGGCACATAAGCAACAAACTTGATCTGCGTTTGTGTTTTTTTCATATCCGCACACAGACCAGCGCGCACGCACCCACACACTCACATTGCCGTCCACTTTGACATTTCCATTTCTTACCGGTTCCTTTGAGACAGTGATGGTTTATATTATTTTAGAGCGCAGCTCTTTGGCGCCCGTTCCTGGGTTTCGTGCCGGCGTCGTCGGCATCGTCGGCCTCGTAACCAGCTCCGCCCCCGTTTCATCCGCCCCAGTTCGAGCCGGCGCTTCGGCAACTGAAGCCTCGCAGCAAGAGGGAGGGGGGGGGTACACTCAGCCGCGAACGATGGGGGCAGGAGCGCGCGCAACAACAGCAGAACACGAGGAAAGGAAGGGGGAGGGGGAGGGGTCGCCGGAGGCAGCGCTAGCAGCGACTGATTGCTGCCGCTGCCGCCGCTAGCGAGTCAAGACAACGTGACTGCGTAGAACACCGCCGCCGTGCAGAAAGAGGAGGAGGGGGTCCCCTCCTCTTCCTGCGTGGCGGCGAGGGTGCTCTCTGGTTCCGTGCAACCCGGTCTCATTCGCTTTACTCGCTAGCGGCGTCAACGGCATTAGTCAGTCACTGCTATCTGTTCGCCATGTAACGTTCCTATGGGCCCACGCGCTGCTTCCCGCAACCTCCCGATAACTCAATTGCTCTCTTCATTTCTCCTTCTTTCATGACAGCGAAGAACTGTTAGTGGAGTGTTTCTTGAAGGAATACGTATGAAAAATTAAAAAAAAAGTTGTCTGTAATTTTACATGCCTGTCTTGCTCGAAATCTTTACCTCAATCTATCGAAAATGTGAAACAGGTGAGGAGCTGTACTCAAACTTCGCATTGGGAAGTAACGTAATCGTGGGCAATTTTTTTACTTATTATCAGGCCTCGATGTTGATTCTCTTTGAGCCATACCATTAGTACCCTTTTTACTGCCACTATAGCAAGCGGTATTACTCTCACCTCCGTCTTGCTTCTTGCCTGATTCCCCTGCAAACCAGACTGTCCATGGCTTTCCAGCCGCGGTCAGTTGTAAGAGTTACTACGAAGCTTTAAAACCTGTGCGCGAGCCAGCCGCGGCAGGCACGCTTCGACTAGGCTACACGCTAGGCGCGCAAGGTGGCCCGCTTATATGCGATTTCATTGCATGTTTAACAACCCGAGGCGTTCAAAAGAAGCCGGAGCCCTTCACTACAGCATCCCTCATAGCTTGGGGCTGTTTGGGACGTTCAATCCCATAAGCTATACCAAACTATTTAGTCTGATGTTGAAGCATAGCGCGCAGCCTCTCGCACTTTGTCACCTTGCATTCTGGACAGTCAACACAGATGAGCGCTCACGCTGCTCAGCATGGTGCGTTCTTTTCGAAAATCAAATAGGTTGTACTATCGATTATGAATGATTGCAAGCGTCGCAATATGCCGCCGACCTAGCTGTCGAGGATTACTGTAATCTGAACGCATTTCGCCAACCATCCCGCTTTATTCTCTTTTGTTATTTTGCTTCGCTGCGATAAATGTTTCCGCAAAAGAGCAATATCGAAGAGATTAGCAATATAAAGAATTGCGTACGCACTCTTCCGAGTTACACTTCCGGGTTGAAATCAGTTTTTTTTTTTTTTTTTTTTTTTGACCAGATAGATACTAATTTTGTTTCTTTTATTTGATACTTTGCCTGTTGCTGCTACTGAAACGTTTTAGTTTTTCTTTGGCGTGGCGGAAGATTAAAGTGTTTTAAATTGCCAGGACTCAATGTTATCCGGATGTCCCAATTTCGCTTTATACTGTTACCAATTGCAGCAGTAATTTCATTGAACGTCTTTTCCAGGAGTACATTTTAGTGGCTTGTTATGCTAGTGGCATTCGCAGAAAAGAAACTATCATTCAAACAGAGACAAGGCACTTTGGCTTGACTACCTTATGTAGTTTCTCCGCCTGCCATGTCACGACTGTTCAAAGAGGACTTCCAGCTAATCTGGTCAGAGTGACGGAACTCAGATTTAACGAGGTGCTCAGTTTGCTGCTTGTAACTTTAGCGCACGTCCAGAAATGACAATAAACCGTTGCACACAAAAACAAATGCGAGAATTATGAAGGGCAGCAAAGCTTGGCCAATTAACTCCACGGTGAAAAAGCGAGAGCTAGCTGTTGGAAACCGGGCCGTTAATTCTGATTCCACTCACACAGTGTGCTAACTACTAGTGAACATTTTAGTTGCAGTCACTATTCTTTTTTTGTTTTACGACTGATTTCATGCGTAGAAAGGGGCAGCTGACGCTAAGTTAGCAAAGCTTGTTTTAATCGCCAAATCTTACTAATTGGGCACAGTTTTCTGCCGGGTAAAAGAACAAAGTTGCTTTTTTTTATTTATGTAGCGATACCAACCGCATTATTCTCGGAGTACTGCGAGTGTCGGAACGAGGTAAAAGTTTGTATGTTTGCTTAGGTTATTGAATCACGCCTTACAACCGACAGCATAAAATGGTACAAGCCAAACAAGATCAGAATGCATCTGTATTTCATATATTGCTAAGCTAATTTTTCGGTATGAAATTTTATAACAGAAACCGTCATGATATGTGCTCATTGCCAGGCATCATGCAAAATAGCGTGGTACTTTTTGCATAATGCATGCATTTTTTTTCCACGCACAAACAGTTTCATGAATTCTGAATGCAGAGCCTATACTCAGTCCGACCATTCTGACATTCACCATATATATTTTAAATAACATGGTGTCCTGTACTCATCCATAAAATTGTGCCCCTTGACGTTTTTCACCAGATTCCGTCAGTGGAAGATATAAGAACAGCCTAGCGTCTATTCAAAAATTATCGTCACTACATCGAATGAGCAAATTTCATCTGGCGCAGCACGTGCGACTAAACGAGCACTCATAGCGGCTCCGGTGTCTGTGGCACGTGAATGATATTGATATAATCAAGCACAGTCTCCGCATTTATTAAATTCATACAATGGCCACTTGACCGGTCACATTGAAATATACAACCGCGTCTACTATTTTGTGGTAATGAAAGACGAAGATGATGTGTAGCATCCTACCTCGACAGAAAATCGTCCTCTCTAGGCACGCTCACTAGATACAAATTCGCGCGTAGCTCGTGTTACTGTCTTGCGTTATCTTTTCTCTTTATGGTGCACCCCATCTTTGGATAAAAGAAGAAGCCATGTCACATTGCTGCTATATGTAATAAAGGCTTGCGTATCCGCGGATCTACAGCCCTAAAACGTTGAAACAAAGGAATCGCGAAAAAAGAAGTTGAAATGCCAGCAGCTCCTCAATTGTTTCCGCTGTCAGTAAGTGCTCCCTTCCTTCTTCAAAAACACCTCCCGGTAATTATAAAAAGTCGCCGCGAAATATTTATTAGGAGCGACGCCGGGTGGCGCACATTACTTGCGTCACCGCGGTTTTCATCGTTTCCGCCATCTTCCCTAATGAAATGAGTGCATAACCCTGCTTTGCTTCTCCAAACCTCACCTGTGAAGAAATAGCCCCCACTTCCTCTTCATCGGTCTAAATAAAAAGACAATTCAGCGCATATTTAGCCATGCACGCGCACACACACACACACACACACACACACACACACACACACACACACACACACACACACACACACACACACACACACACACACACACACACACACACACACACACACACACACACACACACACACACACACACACACACACACACACACACACACACACACACACACACACACACGCGCGCGCGCACGCACGCACGCACACACATCCATGCACGTAGAGATGCACATGAGCACGTGGTCACACACACACACACACACACACACACACACACACACACACACACACACACACACACACACACACACACACACACACACACACACACACACACACACACACACACACACACACACACACACACACACACACACACACACACACACACACACACACACACACACACACACACACACACACACACACACACACACACACACACACACACACACACACACACACACACACACACACACACACGCACACACAGACAAGGGAACGCGCGCACACATACACACATGCATCACGCATACAAGCACACACAACCACAGAAATCAGCACATAAAAATACCAGAGCAAAGAACGCGGACAAAGTAACACAAAACGACTAGATGGGCGCTGTTCGTTCCTTTGTCCCCGTTTTTTTTTTTGCACTGGTATTTTTATGTGCCAAGTATGAACCAAGTTGCGCAAAGAGTTTTTAGAACAAAAACAAGCACGCACACACAAATACAACTCGCCGTTTTCACCAAAAGTGGTTAAATGAACCATTGTTTTGGGTGAGTTTGATGCTAGAAGGCCGTGCAGGAGAAAATATGCAGAAAGCTTAAATGCAAAGCAGTGCTGCCTACATGTCAGATTTGCGACTAATAATGAATTGTGCTGAGTCATTTGTCATAGTCGTAGTTTAGTCTAGCCAATATTTTCCCTCTACTCATTACCACCACCGTACATACAACGTCCATTCTAGAGGAAACTATGAAGGTTAATTGAAATAATGGGCACCATAAATTCAGAACACATTCCTTAATTTTACTTACCAGTAATCCAGTAGCAGGCATGTGCTTCCCTAGCAAATAAGGTCTTTCTTGGGCCGAGTATGATACACTTCCCCCGGTTTGCGAGCTCTTCGGCTTCTTTAACTGAGTTTCTTTCAAAAAAGCGAGTGCGTCTGCCTTGGACTTGCGTTGGGACATGGAATGTAACACAGAGTTATATTTGAGTATCTGGTTGGAAATTGATTTGTTTATTGAAGAACCCAGAGAAGCAGTGGTAGGTAGCGCATGACCTCTGGGAAGTACAAGCAAAAATTAAGGGATTGGAAAAAGCGTGAGCGACTAAGTAATAAATTAAAAGAACTAAGTACGCAACTGTCACAGGTGAAAACAATTCAATGGCATTGCAGCATTGAGTGCCATGAACTTGATGTCGTGGTATCTCAAGGAAACGCGTTAAATTCAAAGCGCGCTCGACGCCATGTAGGCTACTACTCACCCCGAAAGTGCTTCTTAAAAGACTTGAGTACAGCGTAAAATATATGGAGTAGTTTTTTCTGATGAGACTCAGCAGCCTGCTCGATCACATCTTCTTCAAGCTTGTTAGTTGCAGCCATACACGTATGCGTGCACAGTTGCCGCCTAATGCGAACACGACCAAATTAGTGCGCTTCCTGCCTTCATTAAGAAAGTAGCGCAGGGTTCAGTATGACGGGCTTATTTTTAGTTGTGCTCGGAATCGTCAGATTCAACATGACTGGAACGTAAAGTTCACATTATAGACAAAACGTTGTCAGCTCTGCAGTCTGTTCAATGCACGAATCGATGTCAGATACGTAGGCGTCGATTCTTAAGTTTTATGTTGCATGCCTGAGTCCTTTATGATCATACAGCAGTCATTCTCTTTTAAATGTCTGTTGGTCTAGTAATGGAAATGTTGTGCGTATAAAGGTAATTACATACATCTATGACAGGGTATGCATCAAGGTATGCACGGTATGCCTCAATGCCGGCCCTAATGCTCTTGGTGCAGACCAATGGCAGGCTAAAGAGACCTAGAAGTTGCTTACCGCCTGGTGACAGAGTACCTGGCGTATAGTCAAACAGGCTAGAGAAAACACGCTGTCTTCCGAGGTCGAAACATGTGGGGCTGTCATTCATATCAGCCAAGTACGAAGCGTAAAAGAGGGCAGTGGCGTTTTACCAAAGCAGTCTGGCGCACTCCGGATAATATACGTGTGCTTTAGATGTGTGCTAAAGAAATGGAAGAGGCTAATTCCGAGGACGAAGCGAAATAAACCAGGACAGAATTTGAACAAGGAAACGACAGGACAGATGCCATTTCTTGAGCCTTCTTAAATAAACGGACTTGCATGTTAATCAAGGAGTCAGAAAGTATGGTTCTCGTCCAGAAATTTTTTAAAGCGCTTAGCTTAAGTGCGTTTACTTGCGAGCTTCGCGTCAGTCCGTGTTCATTCCGGACCTAGCAACTCATGTATTCCACTGATGGCGCCATCAATTCGTGCGCCCTATGTTATTTCATCTCGCGTTACGAGAAAGCATTGTTTCTTTCATCAAGCGCTTGCAGCAAACGTCGTCGTCTTGATCGCCGTGCCCAGGCACGAGAGTACTATGCTATCAATAGCATATGCTATTAATAGCTATTGATAGCACTATGCTATCAATAGCATAGGGCTGTATGGTATGCTGTGCTGGGCTATGTTATGTTTTGGCAGCAGCCGATTACGCCTCGTCTAAAACTGCAGCACATTCTCGTGCTGTACATCGAACATCGTCTTGGTGAAGTTCTATCTGCGCAGCTGCGTGGTTCAACCTAGGTAAAAAATGGCTGAGGCTTAGCTTGGTTAAGCCTGGTCAGATGCGAAGCATATTGATTGCTAAACTCGGCTTTCCATGGTTACACTTGGCTAAACTTTTCTTTCCTTGGTTACACGTGCTTTTACACGGTTTAAACTTGGAATGCACAATGTTTTCCCATCGCATAAAACTAGGTAATAGCGTGACTCGTTCATCTCTAATCTAACTGCGTTACCGACATGCACAACGAACATGTCGTCCCCCAGGCCAACGATACTCGATTGCCACTACGCGAATATGTACGCAAAGCAAAAGCTCTTAGAACACCTACGTGCACGGCGTGCAACCGCAGCCGACGGCGCGAGCTGGACCCCCGAGTCTCCTCTGTCGTGACGTCAGCGTATCACGTGGTGTGACGTCACCTTACCACGTGGTCCGCACGGCGTGCAACCGCAGCCGACGGCGCGAGCCGGTCTCCCGTCTCTCCTCTGTCGTGACGTCGGCGTATCACGTGGTGTGACGTAGCAATCCACATTCTTTGCACGGCGTGTAGCCGTCAGAAAGGGCTGTGGTTTACCTCTAGCAATATGCTTCGCATAATATGTCCCACATATACGCCACATCGCTAAAGGCAGAAACCGCAGCCGTGCCAGACAGGCTACCGAGACAATCGAATAACGCGAAGCCAGACTAGACCGTTGCCGAGAAGGTTACTAAGCGCGGAAGCGAACGAAGATTTATGCGGCAGCAGAGATTACAAACTGCAAAAGATTAGCACCATACAATGCAACACAAACTCTGACTCAGAAGTGGTTAAGTGCTCGCTGACCTCTTTTTTCCAGTCTGCCTCGACCGCTTAGTGCTAGGGTGAACGACTGCTGGTCCCGCATACGCGGGTTCGAACCCAGCCGTGGTGGCCGCATTTATTTAAATACCAGTTATTCTGGATCATGCTAATTATGCAATATTTTCCATATAGATTAATCAAACCTAAACGAAAAACGTTTGCAAAATAAAAAGATGCATTGGCTTACAACGTTATAAAAAGTTATGAAAATATATTAGGAGAGAATATTATTAGCATATCAAAACAACGTACTGCTTCTACCTAAATTGTGTAAAACAAGAATAGACAAAATGGTAGCTTGGTATCAGACTCGAATATGTTCCACTGATCTCCACTAAAAGGGTACCGAGATAAAATGTATACTTTAACTGAGTGTAATCGCTAGTTCAAAACACTTGATGCTTTCTAGGTCGAAAACCAGTTGATATTACAAATGATAGGTATTTTAACTTTACTGTGGACCCCAAAATTAATAACATCTTGGCTTAAAAGAGACTGACAATGCTAGGGCTACTTCGTATAATTTCACGTGACCAACCTGCTCAAAAGAAAACAAAGAGCTTCTTTGCGCGCGACGATATTCTGAAGCAATGTCTTAAGATGTCCTTCGCGCCTCACCTTATTATAAGAAAATTCAGGGTGAGTGAGAAGCCTCGTCTCGAAGGAATTAGCAGCACGTCGTTTATCGGGGCCGTTGAAGAAACATAGCTGTGTAGGATGGTCTAATCTCTGGTTCAAGCAAAACGATTGAGTTACCTTTGTCTACACACGGCTACGCTTGGGTGGATGTCAACGTGTAACTATTCCCTTAACTATGATCTACTCAACCTTGGGGGATTCCCCTAAATTATCCGTTCAACACGATTTCCACTTCGAGTTATTGATCATTTCGCTCTAGCCCTACCATCGGTTGTCCTAGACAGTCCTGATTAGCTCAGGTGGTAGAGCGACTGCTCCGTAAAGGCGGTAGTCTCGGGTTCGGTCCCTGGGATCAGGACGAATTTTTCTTGAACTACAACGTTTCCGAAAAAGCTGTATAGCTTTCCTTTGTAGCCATGTGGCTGCGCTTGGGCAGGTGTTGATGAGTAATTACTCCCTTATTAGAGTGGATTACAAGGTACATTTTGTGGGTGCACCCTAGCCACCTCGGCGGTACTCTAACGAGACTCGGCCACAGCGAACGACCCGGTGAGGTGCGCTGTCGTTCTCGAACCGATGCTATAGGTGTGCTGGGACTTCACAATGGCCGTTAAATTCATTATTTCTGTTCCACGCAGCGAGCAAGAAACTAAGCAGCTCCGTTCGTAATAATTACGTGCGAGGAAATGCAGCCCCGTGGCAGAAGGATGCAGAGGGTTAATGCGGCGGTTGCGCCGTGATTAACATGCATACGACCAATGTATGTACGCAGAGTAATCAAGAGTTCGCTTTCGTTAAGGAAGCTTTCAGCCTTTAATAATCATATTAATAGACTGATGCCGGAATCTTCAGTTCGGTGCTGGCTCTACGGTCGCTGTTATGCCAGACCTAATTGCCGGTTTCAACATATCTATCAGTTGCAAGACGGCTACGATTGATACAGGAGGAGAATCGGCAAGCCGTGGGTTAGCATGATGCGATGCTAAATGAGTCCGAAATGAGTCCGCATGAGACGGTGACAGGTAGTGAGGGAGCATGTATGAACACTCATTAAATGATGAAAGCTAGATATGTATTTTACGGCTACATTCCTGCAAGCTTATTAGGAACGCATGAGTAGCTCATGAATGGCCGAGGGCCGCTCTTTCAAACTTCTCTTGGGCATCTGCCGACCTGAACAAATCGAGCTTTACTCTTTTTTCTTTCATGGTCAGTTCATGGTAGAATATAGACACCAATCACCGGCGCTCGTGCAGCGCTATGTAGAATATTTTATTTATATTCCTTTCACGGGACCTTCAAGATGTTTTTCATTGCTTTTAGCTGGAGAATAAAGGATCATCTCGTCTTCGAATTCGACAGTGATGTCCTGGTCAAACAGATGTGCCCGTGATGACCAATTTTCCACCGATAAAAGTTTTCCATTTCTCTTCGCATGGCATGCACGTTTTTCTCACCCACGTTAGTAATTAGAGCCATAAAGATATTACTTTTTATTTCATTAATAATGTGGCGGTCAGCACTATGTGTGTGAAGGTATTTGGAGCCTAGAAATACTGCACGCTACATGTAAAAGAGGTTCAAAGGAAAGGCGATGCATAAAACTGAAGTATTTCCACTGCCATCATCACGCTGTGATCCACGGACTTCTGCATACCTAGTGAGGTGCAGCCTTGGAAACAGCATGGCAAAATATAGCAGTGAGGATTCATGAGCCTTCTGGTAACCGTTCGTATTGCTGGATCGGGGTGACTACAATCAAAGCAAGTGTGTAGCGGTTGCAATGATAGAAACAATAGCTTTTTACTGCAAGCGAGACACCATATAAGGGTTCTAGCACTAAATGGCTTCCGTCGTGCTTTTTGCAAAACAAGTTTATCAGAGATGATTAGCTGTCACACCCATCATGTTAACTGCATGTGCATCTATAGCTATCAATAAAAACTTCACACGTGGTGATGAGTCCACAGGCTATAAGGTATTCAACTACTTGTCATTGTTGTCTCGGCCAGGTTGATGTGTATTTGTAATTTCATTCATCCCGGATTTTGTAAATTGCTTAGGATGCACTTGATTGATCTCCCTTTCAGAAATAACCGCCCTCCTTTCTCCCCATTTCCTCCTTACAATTATAGAAGCAGCTTTCCGAAAGAGTTGGAAAGCGAGGCGCCCGTGTACTGCAAGATCTTTGCACATTGAAAAACCCAACCGGGTCGAAATTTCTGGCCCCCTCTACTAAGGCGTCTCGCATAATTTTAGTCACACTAGAACAGTAAACACTATGCTCCAACCCACAACTAAAGTGCTCGTAATGCAAAAGAGCCCTTTGCATGATTGATCATCTCCTTGGCCTGCACACAGGCCTTTCCCTAGAGCTTTAAGGGAAGCGTGCATCTCCCGACCCGTATTGACAGCTGTTATACCTTCAAATACCGTTTTACGTAGTATGCGCTTCGTTCTTCATACAACATTCTTTTTTCTCGCCGCAGTAAACATTTGCTCACCTACTCGAGTTGTACACATAGCTTTCACTCTGCAAAAAGTCGCCATTTGCCTACCACCTTGTTTTGAAACGCGCATGTGACGACGTTAATACTGTCGCGGGAGTAGACGTCCACAGGGCAAGCTGTACAATAATAGAAAGCACAGGACTGCTGCAGAGCTTTCTTGATAACGAACTTTTTTTTTCAAGACCAATTCAAGTTAGTCGCAGCTAACCAAGAAAACATTTTGTTGCCAGATCTCAATGAACCGTCACATAAGAGTAACAAAAACAAAACAAAAAAAAAAAACAAAAGA